>NC_069499.1:438450783-438750783 GCF_027579735.1 Bombina bombina
TTACTTTTGGGACGCTATCAACATTTCATTCTCCATAAAATGTTTAATCAAGTAGAAAAGAGCAAAATCTGAGCAACGTATTTTTATTATAGTTGTTTTCTCCAGTTGTATTTTTGTTTAGCTCTGAAAATCATGTTGTTTTTTTTTCAAACTCCGCTTTCAAGTTGAAATCAAACCCTTAACACTGCAACATGCTATCAATGAAAGAACTCATTTCTACTTATTAGCCAAAGCAATCAAGATAACATAAACAATATTTCAAAGGCTTTTTAAGGGGATATGTTTCTGGAGTGCAAACCAATGTACATTTTGCTAAATTGTCAGGTTTAAATGCATACAGGGATGATTTACATTAGACATGTGTATAAAGATTTGGACAACTGCACCCCCACCCACGTACTAATGGTGTATGAATAAATAAAGAACCAAATGATGGTGCAGCAACAGATTAGTTCCTTCATTTGTCCCATTAAAATCATTTCTATAAAGGCAGAAAATACTTTTCTGTGGGTGGGACAGGGTTCACATGCTCAGATTTACACTATTCAGGTGGAAAAGGTTCCATTCCAGAAGACTTCAATAACAAAATCCACTAATTTCATTTTCAGATTATCGATTTCTGTTCCAACTAACAAGTATGTAAGCTGCACTTTTGTTCTTGGCCAGTGCTGACCCCATAAAAAAGAAGTAAATTCATGCTTTTTTTTATACTGCGCCTTCCCTTTAGCAATATATCTCAGTTTTAACTGCATCACTATAGAAAATACACGGTTAATGAATTTCCATTAACAATGAATAAATAAGCCAAACTAAATGGCCCCAGGAACTAATCTTGTGTGAAACAAAAGGCATTTTTTTTATTATTAAAGATTCATCCTAAACATGTTTGCCTGCGCACGTGACTAATGTATACTATGCACATATAAATGTAATGTCCCTTCAGTCCGACTGTAAAAAGCAAAGTACTGTACCTTTCATATGCACAATTGAATGTGTCTCCAGATCGAAGAAAGAAAAAAATATTCATAAATATATTATGACTTTTAAAAGGATATTCTGTTGCAAACTTGGCATGTTCTAATTTGTTAGAGCAAGTCATTTTTACATTAGTAGCCATGTGTTTAATTCCTACATAAAGCTTAAAGGGCCATAATACCCAAATGTTTAAACACTTGAAAGTGATGCAGCATAGCTGTAAAAAGCTGATTAGAAAATATCTCCTGAACATCTCTATGTAAAAAAGAAAGATATTTTACCTCAAAAGTTCCTCAGTAGCCACCTCCCATTGTAAAGGATTTCTAAGCAGCATTTTAGTGTGTTTGTCCTGGGACATCTGAAGGGACTAGCATCGTGCACTCTCATATTATTTCACCAATCAGGTAAAGGAAGCTTACTATGAAATCTCATGAGAGTTAAGTCAAATCTCATGAGATCACAGTAAGAGTTCATGACCTCAGCACTGCTGATGCTGATTGGCTGCTGTTCATTTCTTCATTTTTTTTAATTTTTTTACCTGCAGCTGGGAGCAGCTGAGTATAACTTTTTACACAGAACTTACTCTGCTGAGCTGAGGAAATTGTGAGGTAAAATATCTTCCTTTTTTACATAGAGATGCTCAGGTGATATTTTCCTGTCAGCTTTTTATAGTTATACTGCATCAGTTTCAAGTGATTTAGCATATGAGTATTATGTCCCTTTAAATGCAGGTAAATACATGCTCTGCAGCTGCAAATCCTCCAGGCATCAAACAGCCAGTGATTCTAAAAGTCATACATCTGGCTCTCCTGATTGGCGCATCAGCCATGTTCTGCTCAGTGGCTGTGAGTATTGCAGGGTCAAAGTGACCTGTCCAGGCTCTAATACAAAAATGAATTAAAAAAGTGTTTAATCGTTGATTCATTATCATAACTTTGTATTTATAAAGCAATTTCAAAGGAACAACACTGCAGAGTCGTGCAGACAAAATCAAGATAATAAATCACATAATCTATATCATTTCCAGTCTTCTAAAATGTTGACAGTTGACTACTTGAGACTCAAGTTGACTTGCAAAGGCATGTGAGCCCCCCTTCTAGCCCCATATAAAGAGATATCTATCTTATGTAATGTACATCAACAAAACTGTATTACTAACCCTGTAAAGCCCCATATGCAGGAGCGGTTACCTGTATGTATGTCTGTAATGGGAGACCTGTATCTATTTTTTAGAATATGCTGGTACCCTGAACAGTGATTCATATTTTATCATATTTTAATAGGAGCATCTGCTAAATTTAGTATTTCAGGGGTTTTTATTCTCAGTGCTGCCACTCAAGGGTAAATAGCAGCTTTTTAGCATTCCACAGGTATTACTGTGAATGTTATTTTTCATTTTTATTATATATTGCACAAAACTCTGTCTTAACTTATTGCTTAGGGCAGTGGATCACATTTTTTACACTAACGACATGTCACACTGTATGACTTGGCATCTCTGTAATTTAATATTTCCATATGTAATGCCCTAATTGTTATTTCAAATTTTATATATATATTTATGTATGTATATTTATTTATTCATGTATATGTATATATATATATATATATATATATATATATACAGGTAGCCCTCAGTTTACGCTGGGGTTAGGTTCTAGGAGGAATGGTTGTAAATCCAAACCGTTGTAAATTGAAACCCAGTTTATAATGTAAGTCAATGGGAAGTGAGGGAGATAGGTTCCAGGCCCCTCTCAAAATTGTCATAAGTAACACCTAATACATTATTTTTAAAGCTTTGAAATTAGGACTTTAAATGCTAAACAGCATTATAAACCTAATAAAATAATCATACAACACAGAATATATAATTAAACTAAGTTAAATTAACAAAAACATTTGCTAAACAGCATTATAAACCTAATAAAATAATCACACAACACAGACTTCACTTGAATTTTTCTGCAAACAGTTCTTTCTATGCATTCCAATCTGGACTGATTTATAGACAGGAAGATCTTGTTCCTTTGAAATCTGTTCGATAGCTCAGGTCTGGTTAAACTGATTAATTTCAGCTCCACCTACTGGCTATTTTAATAAATGAACTGCTTCTCAATGCTTTTCAAGAGCAGTCACATGACTGGGAAAAAGGGTTGTAATTCTGAAACGCTGTAAATTGAACCGTTGTAAAACAAGGGCCACCTGTATATATAAAAAAATGTGTGTGTATGTGTATGCATATATATATGTGTGTGTGTGTGTATGTATGTGTTTTGCAATGCCATGAAAAGAAAAAAAAAACTTCCATTACACCCTGACTAAAATATATTGTGACCAAAAAAGCCCTTAAACCTAGGGAGGGGGAGGAGGGGGGCAGCAGAATTTTGAGTGCCTAGGGCAACACAAAACCTAAATATGCCACTGGCCTCAGCGACTTATAAACTACCTCCTAATAAGTCTGCCATTTGCCTTTAACCTGACCTGTCTCATTCCCTCCAAGTGGGATCAATTAACCCCTTCTTCTACTTTGATATCTGGGCTTCCTCTTTGACTGCTGTATTTTTATCCTTCATATTTTAAATACAGCTGTGTGAACAGTTGACTTTAATTGGTAAATCCAAATGGATGGCATCAGTAATGATTTTCCATCAGCTTACACAATTTAATATTCTCTGGGCCACATCACGATTCACACAGAACCAATCTGGGGTCTAATTGAACAATAAATCTAGAGAAGAATCACTTAAGAATATAGATTTTGGTTCTCCAAATAACTTGTCAAATGAGAATCAATATGAAAATTTCCTAATGTTCCATAAAATATATTCTGAAGACGAGTGATTTTAATATAAATGAAATTAGATATATTTAAACAAATTTGCCTTCCAGGACCTTTAATGCTCTGCTATTACATTTCTAAGAGTCCATGAAATGGGTTAAATATACTGTAGCTTGACCCATTAATTTTAATTTTTTTCCTGTGTAAGAGTTTTGACCTTCATGTTTTGCAATTTTTGATTTTGTGAGGAAAAAAAGGCTTCAGTTTTACCATGATTAATAAAAAATAAAAAAATAAAAGCATTATTGCAATATAAAATTGTTTGCAAAATGTTTCTCCCCTTTTGCTTGGTCAAAAATGCAACCCAACCCACATCACTAGGCACACGTGCTATGCTAACAGTTAATAGGCAGTGTGTTACATGTGCAATAACAATTAACTGAAAATCAGGGATAGATGACAAGAAGCATTTTCGCAGACCAATGTATAATCACCTTTGAAATGCTCAGATTTGTTTAAAATGTTAATTTAAACTGAAAGGAATTACAAGTCACACCATTGTGTACAAACATGTTACACATTAAAGGCTGTTACACACTGCAAGCGGAGCGGCGCACAGCGTGTAGATGCGGCTGTGCGCGCTCAGTGTGTCTTGCCTTTTCATCTCTGAGCACTCTGCGGTGTCAGGTCGCATAGCTGAGCAATCAGAGATGAAATATTTGATCTTTAGAAGCGATGCAACGCGGAGCGAAGCAGCTGCTTCGCCTCTCGCCGCATCGCTTGCAGTGTGTCACAGACTTAACTCATCGGTTAATAGACATAGCAGTAAAATATTTCAAAATCATGATGGAAATGTTTAAACAGAAAGGAAACATGTTTTTAATTCCAAGTTGCCTCTACATATAGCCAACTCATATATGCAATATTTACCAAAAAACAGAAGCATCCGTTGTATAGTAAGTATACATGATGAGGCTCAATTTATTTTATAAACAGTTTCACTCTGCCCTGGAAACCTCTCACTGTGTTGGATTTATCTATAAACAACTGTTCATCAGGAAAGTAACTAAAGGGGTCTCAGAGGTCTCATTTGAGACTAGGGCCACACATTTAGGGAGCTCATCTGGTCCAATCAGAAGCAGCGTTACTATAGGGAGGCTTGGGCTTCACCTGCATTTATGTCTGTCCTCTGTGTAGCTGTCCCAATATCTGTTCAAAACAAGTGAACAGAAAGTGTATGCGATCTGGCCAAATATGGTGGCATGGTTTCCAAGATAGGTACAATGTTCGTTCAGCCTTTATTGAAAGCAAACTGCCAGAAAGGGTAGGATTGAAATAGCCGGCCCACCACTAAATCAAACAGTTTACCATTATCATTAATTTGTTTTTTGTTTTTTTTTAAGGGGTGTGGATGCATGAATTTTAACATTCATTTAATTACTGAAACACTTTTACATAGGGAGAATGCATATAACACATTAGATATTAATATGTGATAATACATTTACAATGGGGCCTAGTTATCAAGCCGCCAACCTCAAATACGCTGGAATTCCGCAGCGTATTTGTGGTGAGGCTGATTCGCCTTAGTTATCAAGCCCTAAACACCGGCAAAAGTAGAATTTTGTGACGTAAGCTTCGATCCGCCGGACTCTGTCCGACACAGATCGATTCTTACGTCACTACAGATGTTCTTCACACAAGTGCAGCACAATCTGACTACTTTTGCTAGTTATCAAAAAACTAGCAGGTACGCTTGGCACTTTTCCGGCCCAACGTGCCTGGTTTTCAACCCGCCGCCCTAGAGGCGGCGGATCCTATAGGAATCAATGGGAGTCTGACCATAGCGAAAGTTCATGTTCGCTGCTGCCAGACATCCCATTGATTCCTATGGGATTTGTCTACACCTAACACCCTAACAGGTACCCCGAGTCTAAACACCCCTAATCTGCCCCCCCTACACCGCTGCAACTAAATAAAGTGTTTACCCCCTAAACCGCCGCTCCCGGAGCCCACCGGAAACTATAATAAATATGTTAACCCCTAAACCTGCGCTCCCGGTCCCCGCCGCCACTATAATATATGTATTAACCCCTAAACCGCCGCTCCCGGTCCCCGCCGCAACTATACTATATGTATTTACCTCTAAACCGCCGCTCCTGGACCCCGCCACCACCACTTTAATAAATTTATTAACCCCTATCCTGCCCCCCCTACACCGCCGCCACTGTAATAAAATTATTAACCCCTAAATCTAAGTCTAACACTAACCCTAACACCCCCTAACTTAAATATTAATTAAATAAATCTAATAATATTTCTCTTATTAACTAAATTAATCCTATTTAAAAATAAATACTTACCTTTAAAATAAACCCTAATATAGCTACAATATAAATAATAATTATATTGTAGCTATCTTAGGATTTATTTTTATTTTACAGGCAACTTTCAATTTATTTTAACTAGGTACAATAGCTATTAAATAGTTATTAACTATTTAATAGCTACCTAGTTAAAATAAAGAGAAATTAACCTGTAAAATAAAAACTAACCTAAGTTACAATTACACCTAACACTACACTATACTTTAATAAATTATTCCTATTTAAAACTAAATACTTACCTGTAAAATAAACCCTAAGATAGCTACAATGTAATTAATAATTACATTGTAGCTATTTTAGGATTTATATTTATTTTACAGGTAACTTTGTATTTATTTTAGCTAGTTAGAATAGTTATTAAATAGTTATTTAATAACTACCTAGCTAAAAGAAATACAAAATTACCTGTAAAATAAATCCTAACCTAAGTTACAATTAAACCTAACACTACACTATCATTAAATTAATTAAATAAATTACCTACAAATAACTACAATTAAATTAAATTAAATAAACTAACTAAAGTACAAAAAATAAAAAAGCTAAGTTACAAAAAATAAAAAAATAAGGTAAAAACATTTAAAAAATATTACAACAATTTTAAGCTACTTACACCTAATCTAAGCCCCCTAATAAAATAACAAAGCTCTATAACCTTACCAGCCCTTAAAAGGGCCTTTTTGCGGAGCATGCCCCAAAGAAAACAGCTCTTTTGCCTGTAAAATAAAAATACAACCCCTCCCCCAAAATTAAAACCCACCACCCACATACCCCTAATCTAACCCAAACCCCCCTTAAATAAACCTAACACTACCCCCCTGAAGATCATCCTGCCTTGAGCCGTCTTCAGCCAGCCGGCCACCGATGGAACCGAAGAGGAGATCCGGAGCAGCAGAAGTCATCATCCAAGGGGCGCTGAAGAAGTCTTCCATCCGATGAAGTCATCATCCAGGCGGTGCTGAAGAGGTCTTCCATCCGATAGATAGTCTTCATCCAGGCGGCGTCTTCAATCTTCATCCATCTGGAGTGAAGCATTGGCTGATAGGATTCTATCGGAGATAGAATCCTATCAGCCAATCGGAATTGAAGGGATGCCATCTTGGATGACGTCCCTTAAAGGAACCTTCATTCGTCGTTAGTCGTCAGAAAGAAAAGGATGGCTCTGCGTCGGCTCATCTGAAGATGGCTCCGATCTGCTCCGGATGAAGATTGAAGACGCCGCCTGGATGAAGATTTCTATCGGATGGAAGACCTCTTCAGCGCCGCCTGGATGATGACTTCATCGGATGGAAGACTTCTTCAGCGCCCCTTGGATGATGACTACTGCCACTCCGGATCTCCTCTTCGGTTCCATCAGTGGTCCGCTGGCTGAAGACGGCTCAAGGTAGGATGATCTTCAGGGGGGTAGAGTTAGGTTTATTTAAGGGGGGTTTGGGTTAGATTAGGGGTATGTGGGTGGTGGGTTTTAATGTTGGGGGGGTTGTATTTTTATTTTACAGGCAAAAGAGCTGTTTTCTTTGGGGCATGCCCTGCAAAAGGCCCTTTTAAGGGCTGGTAAGATAATAGAGCTGGTAACTTTTTAATGTAGAATAGGGTAGGGAATTTTTTTTATTTTGGGGGGCTTTGTTATTTTATTAGGGGGCTTAGATTAGGTGTAAGTAGCTTAAAATTGTTGTAATATTTTTTAAATGTTTGTAACTTATTTTTTTTATTTTTTGTAACTTAGCTTTTTTATTTTTTGTACTTTAGTTAGTTTATTTAATTTAATTTAATTGTAGTTATTTGTAGGTAATTTATTTAATTAATTTAATGATAGTGTAGTGTTAGGTTTAATTTTAACTTAGGTTAGAATTTATTTTACAGGTAATTTTGTATTTCTTTTAGCTAGGTAGTTATTAAATAGTAAATAACTATTTAATAACTATTCTAACTAGCTAAAATAAATACAAAGTTACCTGTAAAATAAATATAAATCCTAAAATAGCTACAATGTAATTATTAATTACATTGTAGCTATCTTAGGGTTTAATTTACAGGTAAGTATTTAGTTTTAAATAGGAATAATTTATTAAAGTATAGTGTAGTGTTAGGTGTAATTGTAACTTAGGTTAGTTTTTATTTTACAGGTTAATTTCTCTTTATTTTAACTAGGTAGCTATTAAATAGTTAATAACTGTAAACTGTAAAATAAAAATAAATCCTAAGATAACTACAATATAATTATTATTTATATTGTAGCTATATTAGGGTTTATTTTAAAGGTAAGTATTTAGTTTTAAATAGGATTAATTTATTTAATAAGATAAATATTATTTAGATTTATTTAATTAATATTTAAGTTAGGGGGGTGTTAGGGTTAGTGTTAGACTTAGGTTTAGGGGTTAATAATTTTATTACAGTGGCGGTGGTGTGGGGGGGGGGCAGGATAGGGGTTAATAAATTTATTATCGGTGGCAACGGTGTAGGGGGGCAGATTAGGGGTTAATAAGTTTAATATAGGTTGCGGCGGGGTCCGGGAGCGGTGGTTTAGGGGTTAAACTATTTATTTAGTTGCGGCGAGGTCCTGGATCCGCAGGATAGGGGTTAATAACTTTATTATAGGTGGCGGCTGTATAGGGGGCAGGATAGGGGTTATTAGGTATAATGTAGGGGCAGCGGGGTATGGGAGCGGCGGTTTAGGGGCTAATACATTTATAAGAGTTGTGGCGGGGTCTAGGAGCAGCAGTTTAGGGGTTAATATCTTTATTTAGTTGCGGGGGGCTCCGGGGGCGCCGGTATAGGGGGTAGAACAGTGTAGTTGTGGGTGCTTAGTGACAGGCTAGCAATAAAGCTGTAAAAAAGCCGAAGAGCAGTGAGATCGGATGAGTGATAACTCTCACAGTCCGCTGCTCATCGCCCCCGTGGCTTTTTGACAGCTTTTTTGATAACTTAGGCGAAATTTTTCAGGTCCGCGGCGGCGATGGTAGGCCAGCTTAGGCGGGCGCATTGGGCCAGCGAAGGCAAGTAAAGTAGACGGCTTGATAACTAGGCCCCAATATCCCTATTTAATAATTTTGCTAAACTTCAGCAAGTACAATAAATAATGTAATTGTTGTTATGTTAGAATTTGCTGACACTGACCCCAAGTGTCTGGAGAGTGGATTCATCCTCTTTTTTCCCTTTTTGTCACAGAATTCTTCTTGGGGTAAATTGATGTTGCTTGAGGCTATGAAGTAGATTTAACAAATGTCGGGCAGACATGATTCTCTATAACGAACCATGTCCACCTGACATCGCTGTCGGCATTTAACATTGCACAAGCATTTCACAAGAAATGCTTGTGCAATGCCTCCTCCTGCACATTCGCAGCCAATTGGCTGCTAGCAGGTGGTGTCAATCATTCCGATTATATCTTATGACCGCTGCTTCTTAACTTATAATTCTGGTGAGCCATAAACATCGTGTGGAGCAAGCAACATCGGCTGCTTGATACATCTCCCCCCATGTGTTGTCTTTAGTGGGAAGTACAAATATACATTGCCCTTTATTTTCAAACTTTAAAACCAACTACCAGGTAGATACTGGTTCACCATATTGGATCAAGTGATGATCAGGGGAAAGTGGCATTTAACACTTAGGGGCCAATTTAATAAGGGTCGAAAGGCCCCTAATCGCCCTGTTTCTGAGAGAGCCTTCAGGCTCATCGGAAACAGCAGTTAAGAAGCAGCGTTCTTAAGACCGCTGCTCCTTAACTCGTCGGATACGATCGGGTTGATTGACACCCCCTGCTAGTGGCCGAATCTGCAGGGGGCGGCATTGCACACGCAGTTCACCAGAGCTGCTTGTGCAATGATAAATGCCGACAGAAGCGTACAGCAAATCATGTCCGCCTGCCATTTGATAATTCGGCCCCATAGTCCAGATGTCATCACCAGATATTTGTAGTGACCTAAGATGTCACAGACTGCTGCTACTGTATCATCTGAAACCTTTCTAAAGAAAGTGCTGTACAGCATCATGTACTGTAGCTCTTGCACAGGTTCCTGATCCAGCCAATTCTAAGTTTGTTCCTGCTCTAGTTATGAGTTCTTTCTTTTCCAGTGTTTTTTGTTTTTACTCTTCTTCATCATTAAATTTCTGTGCCAGTGTAACCCTCTGCATTCATTTGATCTGGAATAACATATTTTGAATTACGTCCTGTATTATAGATACCTTATACTAAAGAGCAGGTTATTATTCTACTTTACTTTGCAACCTGCAAACCTATTGGGTGCTTATATCTATACTACCAGAATTCGCTGTTAAAGGGACATTGCACTCAAAAATTGTCTGCCATTTATAAGAAAGAGCAACAATTATGCATATTAAATTTATTATGGTATGAAATGGTTAAAGGGGTAATGTACTCAGACACTTAACTGATAAGAGTATGTGAATTGCAAACATCTTCAGAAATACATTTTTAAATTAGACTGGGCTTTCTCATCCCTACTGTGAGGTTGATTTCCGCTGCAGCCTCATGTTAAAGGGACAGTCAACACTTCATTTAACATGATTGTATATTGAAAATAAAAAAACGAAGATGCGCCTGCACTATACCCCTCCTGCCTTGCCGCCTTGCTTCTTTCCTAATCAGCGTCGCTAACCTTTCTAATATCCAGTAAATATGGCAGCCGAACTCCCCCCACCGTTACGTAGCTGCCTTCTTGTTCAACTGATAAGCAAATCAGAATCCAGTCCTCGGACAGAAATTGCACACGCGTGCAATTTCTGTCCGAGGACTGGATTCTGATTTGCTTATCAGTTGAAGAAGAAGGCAGCTACGTAACGGTGGGGGGAGTTCAGCTGCCATATTTACCGGTTATTAGAGAGGTTAGCAACGCTGATTAGGAAAGAAGCCAGGCGGCAAGGCAGGAGGGGTATAGTGCAGGCGCATCTTCGTTTTTTTATTTTCAATATAAAATCATGTTAAATGAAGTGTTGACTGTCCCTTTAACTTAGAATTTTTAGACAAAACTGCAGTATTCATATTTTTAGTGTAGGTTGCGACTTTAACAGACAAAATCAGCTATTTCAAATGACAAAATATAGTTAAACAAGTTATTTAAAAAATGTTTAACACAATCAAGTAGGTACAATGGATTGCTGTAAACACATTTAAGGGGAGAAAGATGTTACAGTACAATATACATTTAAATGTCTTTTGCTCTTCCTGGTATCTCTTGCTGCTGCACAGAACTAAGAAGAATTCAGCTGTGCATACTTATTAGCATTACAATTTTTTAGCCATTCCTCTGCAGCTTGAGCACAGCATTGTAACTGACTTCACATTCTCAGCATCTCTGTTACAAGTGGTAATTGCCCAAAGCCATGAATATTCCAGTAGAACATTTCACTTGTAAAAGTGCACCATAAATTTTTTTTTTTTTTTTTTTTTTTGTCTGTCAGATATCAACAAGGTATTTTCTGTACACAATGTTTCTCGTTAAAATCCCATGAGAAATATAAAAAAAAATATATCAATGGAATATGTAGATATATGGGCCGAATTATTAAGCACCGTATGGTGCCTAATACATCTGTTTCCGCGCAAGCCTTCAGGCTCGCTGGAAACAGCAGTTAAGAAGCAGCGGTCTTAAGACCACTGCTCCTTATTTGGTCTGCCGCCTCTGAGCAGCTTACAGCAATCAATCCGATCAGATATGATCGGGTTGATTGACACCCCCTGCTAGGGGCCGATTGGATGCAAATCTGCAGGGGGTGGCATTGCACAAGCAGTTCACCAGAACTGCTTGTGCAAAGCTAAATGCCAATAGCGTATGCTGTCGGCATTCAGTGATGTCTGTCGGACATGATCCGCTGGGCGGATCATGTCGGACAGACATATGATAAATCAGCCACTAAATCTGTGGTTTAAAATCTTAAAACAAAAGAGAGAGCTTTTTACCCATAATTTGTAGCCTGGTATGAAAAACATTAGTTGGGACTTAAGTGTTATCTATGAACTGCACAAACTGGATATTATTTATTTATCCATAGGGAAGCAATGCATAGGCCATTTAGGAGTCTATAATCCCTTAATCAATTATTAATCCCAACAAAACATTCCCAGAAAGACCCAAAGTTATCTTTATATTTTCTAAGGTGCAGTAGTTAGTACATATGTACAGGTAGTTGGGAGACTGATACCCATAGATAAAATTGCAAAATTAAAGGTGGTTTTAATTAGGCATTTTCTAAATGAATATATTTTCCTTTTATTTATTTATATTTTTAATAAAAGGAATGTAAATGAAAGGAAAGCAATGTCAGTCCTTTGATCTTAAATGACCAGTATTCCTCTTTGAGCAGCAAGTGTTGATTGGATAAGCTGTATGCATTTTGTTCTATACAATGACACAGCTGTGTCATTACACAGTTTTGCCTGACTGATGTTGTACAAGCTCTTCAGTCCTTCATGTGTAAAAATCCAGCATTGATCCTTATGTGAAAACGTTGGACGCACATGGTTTATAAGCGAACAAATATCTAATAAAGCTCATTCATCTCATCACCCTTTTGTGAATCAGCATAACATGGACACTGTTGAGAATGGAAAGCTGACAAGATGTTTGAAGCTGGCAAAAGCCCATTAGCCTTATCTTCTGGATAAAATGATGCATGTGCTAATGGTAGTTTAGTATTACACTACAGACAACTGATGTTTAATTCATCTGATATTGCAGATTGAGACCCCTATGTAGACCTCTCACCCGTGCGGGATTTTACAGGATTGTCATGAGTTGGAGATCTGCTCACTTTCCTGCTCACAACCTCTCCAGCCAGAGCAAATGTGCAGGTTTTTAGGGATTGCCCCTGCTCCACCCAGGTCACAGTCTGACTCTTTCTGGCCCTCCCCACATCACAAATGGCCACACCCACCACACAGCCTCGTCCATCTCATCAAGGACCCATCCATTAAACTCCAATAGGCCACCGCCCATAAGTCACCTCACCATATGTTGGGAGGTATACATATGTGTTGCACAGGGATATAACCTTTTCACTGTTCCTACATCAGCTTTGCTTGTAAGAGGTTTAATCTAGGAAATATTTTTTGTTAGTCACATATGAGGTAACAAATATCAATGGAACAAAAATACTGGCAAAAATACAGTGATGCAAGTTCTTATTCTTCTCTATAATTCATTTTAAATAACAAGATGAACACATTTATCATTCAAAATTATAAAAGAATACATACAGTTGTATTGTTTTATAGAAACAGCTCTAAGTGACAGGCTACAAAGCATTATTAATACATTGTGTATTGCTTTGGGAATACAATCATATCAATTCATTTTTTTTTTGTATTTTACTGATTTATTTGTTAAAAGGAAACCACTTAGCATCAGTCTGTGACAGGATGCACATTTTTTTTACAAATGACACGAATCCTGCATTATGAAATACAAACGTCGGATGAACAAAATATAATATAAAAAAATATAATTATTTAACATAAGAATGGTATTTAAATAACTGAGTTAAGTTACATAGTTGGCTCACAGTGACTTTGATATTCATATTGTGACCCTTTTACCTCTATTTTGACATTGCTGATCATGTCAGTCATTGTCTATAAATATAGGATGTCTTTGTTTATAAATACATCAATTGTGCCGTAGCTTCCTAGCACTATGAAGGGCTCAAGATCATCATGGTTTTGTATTTCAGAAATCACATGGTATCTTTACTCCTAAGGTTATTTATAAAGATCTTTGAAGAATTGAACATATTTTTCTATATTTATCCGTTTGACATGCTTGCTGGAGGAAACTGGATTTTTCCATTTGGTGAACCTTTTTCTTTCAAGCTAACAGCACCTGAAGCCAATCTCAGCAAATGGTTTCTATTCTCATTTTCACTAGCAAAGGTTGACACATTGTAAATACAGTGTTTTTAGAGGATCTTCCCCTATAGAAGACATCACTCAGCATTGTGTTTCATTCCTTCATATAGAAATCCTGCATAATCAATAAGGCCGACTGGACAGACAGAACAACACAGTTTCAAGTAGATTGCGCTAAGGAAAAGGGAAACAGCAGAACTATAAAAAGGAAGTGACCTTAGGTATGTGCAAGCTAGGCATTTTAGATATTCGTTTGTCAAACCAATTCTAAATATGGTCATGGGTAGCAGCATTTCGGCTATTTTTGGTGTCAGACGTAGCACAGATCTTTGTGTGTTGCACTTTAACTTTATCTGGCACTGAAAATAGCTGAATGCTGCACTACTCATGGCCATATTTGGAATTCGTTTGACAAATTTTGCAAATACCTATGTGAAATACCTTTCATTTTTTACAGTATTTTCATAAATTAAAATACCAGCTGAGTGTGGAAGTGTGTTTGCTGCAATTGTTTTTTAATAGTTCCCACCTCTTGCTTTATTATGAGAAGCCAATTCGGACTTGTTACTTGTGTAGACCTAGCAAAAGGTGCACTGTTTTGTAGTACCCTCTTAAAAGCTTCTATCTTATTTCCTCAGCTGAGGCCAATTAGGAACAAAGATAAATGTGCTCTTACATTGATTAAACAATTACTTCTTTAAGTTGTGAGTCTGATCTTCCAAATATGACAAGAACTGGTAAAAGGGGGCAAAATCAAAATAAATAAATAAAGTATACTGCAATGTTTTTACTTCAGACAATTAACCAGTTTTACATTACAATCCCAATGTGTTTTACATTGTGTTAAATTCTGACTATTTGAATCTGCACAAAAATGACCATTAGAGGAATATAGTTCACAATTATTTTACAATTTATAAATACAATTTATCAATATTTTTTGACAGAAGTTGCTGAAATTAATTGCTGCTAATTTGCACTTGGCAATGAAATTTATCATTACAGAAAAGTTGGCAAGGGAGGCACCTATTTCAAAACATAATAAAGACCACAGCGGCTTGCTAATAAGCTAATTATTTTTCTGCCATTACAGTGGGATGCAACCTCAGCCATGTTTTCCTGGACAGTTATGAGTTAAACAGGGTACAGGGAGGACCATGAATAGTGCTGTTGCACAGCAATATTCCTGTTCTTTCCTGCACACCATGTAGCTTGTGTTACTGATAGCTATCCAGGAAAACATGGCTGAGGTGGCAAACCTACTTCACTTTAAATGGTTTATTGCATGATTTGGATTTATTCTATAATATTTTATTTGTAGGCTACATTTTGAAGTTTTGTGTGTATATTAGGACAATATATAGGCCATATCTATTGATTATTTATTCCTCAGTGTAACCTTAGACAAATGTATCAAAGTTCTTCAACAGATAGGTTTGCCAGCTGTCCTCCTTAAAAATACTGGATAATTTATTGGTGACTGGGCACAATGGTATGTAGGGTCACACAATGTCACCAAGAGCTATATACTCCTGATCCCACTATGCATATTTTTCCCAACCACTCATTTTATCTCACGGCTGCCTCTAACATGCAAATAAATAATGTCACCTCTTTGGCTGACAGTAACACATGTAAACAAAAGTAATTTGTCCCCCCCATGATTACCTCACACTTCTTTCTGCCCAATGTTTGTAATGCATTGAGACATAGGAGGCCTTTTACATTTAGCTAACACATGTCCAGTATTTGTTGTGAAGATTTTACTGGAGAGTCTGGTAAAATACAAGACACCTGGCAATCATACCAAGAGATTGCTCTTGAGTCTCCTATAAAATGAAATCATCATCCTTTGTTTAAATATTATTTTTTTCATTACATTTCTGTCCTCTCGAACTTCTTTAAATCTCTTTATGCATTTGAAGATTACTATCATATTACCATTTTGTATTTCCTTTTCCAAGTCATGCATAATTTCTTATAATGTTTTGTTCTACAAACCATGTTCCATACTGTCAGCCCTTTTTTGTATACAGTATATATCTATACCTTTATATCTATTCCCACAGTCACATAGTTATAGATATCTATTTTACATTAACATTGTTAGATACATATATATATATATATATATATATATATATATATATATATATATATAAATACATATTTAGTAATAAAAAAAAAAAAATTATATGTGAAGAGCATAGGAATGTTAAATTTTCATAACATGATTTGTGTTTTGTGCTTTAGGTCTAACGCGGTGCCCGGTTAGCGCACATGAAGAATTATGAATCTCAAAGGTGGTTATCATTTTTTTTAATATTTAATATTTCAAGAACTTTTTAATTCTTCATGTGCGCTAACCTGACACTGCGTTAGACCTAAAGTGCAAAAGACAAATCGCGTTATGCATATTTTAAATTCCTATGTTCACATAGATTTTTTTTACATTTTTATTATTATAAATATATATATATGTGTGTGTGTGTGTGTGTCTGATAATGTTAAAGGGATAGTAAAGTCAAAATTAAACTTTAGTGATTCAGATAGGGCATTTGACAATAAATACATTTCCAATATTATTTTATTATCAAATTTGCTTTGCTCTCTTGGGGCGCGATCCGATATAGATCGTAGTTTGCGGCGCAAGCGAGGGAACCCGCGTCGCCCACAGTTTCAGCTCGCAACTCGAGCTATCCCATATACTGCGCCATCAGATGCTAACGTGCCGTAAGTCTGATAAACCAGCGATGTCCAGAAATCTGCGCAAGTACAAATTTCTGGCGTCGCCAGTGACTTACGGCACGTTAGAAACTGCCGGCGCCTACAAAACCTGACTAAAGTCTAAATCACCCGCACTGTCTAACACGCCTCCCTAACATAGCCCGACAAGTCTAACACGCCTCCCTAACATAGCCCGACACATCTAACCCTCTATCCGCTATCCCCCCTCACTAGCCTAACAATAAAATATGTATTAACCCCTAAACCGCCGCTCCCAAACCCCGCCGCCACCTAATAAAATTATTAACCCCTAAACCGCCGCTCCCGGAGCCCGCCGCAACCTAATAAAATTATTAACCCCTAAACCGCCGCCAGCTATATTAAATCTATAACCCCCCTAAAGTGAGCCCCTAACTACCACCGCTGTCTACCTTACCTACCCCCTAAAGTGAGCCCCTACCCCGCCGCTATCTATTGTAAAATTATTAACCCCTAATCTAATCCCCTTTACCACCGCCAGCTATATTAAATTATTTAACCCCTGAAATACTAAACTATCCCTACCACTAAACCTAAGTCTAACCCTACAAATAGCCCTGAAAAGGGCTTTTTGCGTGGCATTGCCCCAAAGTAACAGCTCTTTTGCCAGCCCTTAAAAGGGATTTTTGCGGGGCATGCCCCAAAGAATTCAGCTCTTTTGCCAGCCCTTAAAAGGGCTTTTGGCGGGGCTTTGTCACAAAGTAAACTGCTCTTTTGCCTACAATCTACATCCCCCTACACCGCGGCCACCTATAATAAATGTATTAACCCCTAATCTAATCCCCCTACATCGCCGCAGCTATATTAACTATATTAACCCTAATTATATTAGGGTTAATATAGTTAATATAGTTATTATATATATTAACTATATTAACCCTAATTATATTAGGGTTAATATAGTTAATATCGTTATTATATTATATATATATATATAAAGTATAATAACGTTATCTAACTCTAACATCCCTAACTAAACTCTTATTAAAATAAATCTAATATTAATATTATTAATTAAAATATTCCTATTTAAATACAAATACTTACCTATAAAATAAATCCTAAGATAGCAACAATATAATTAATAATTACATTATAGCTATGTTAGGGTTTATATTTATTTTACAGGTAAATTGTTAATTATTTTAACTAGGTATAATAGCTATTAAATAGTTATGAATTATTTAATAGCTACCTAGTTAAAATAATTACCCAATTACCTGTAAAATAAATCCTAACCTAAATTACAAATACACCTACACTATCAATAAATTATATAAACTACAAATATCTATCTAAAAATACAATTAAATAAACTAAACTAAATTACAAAAAATAAAAAAAAGATTACAAGATTTTTAAGCTAATTACACCTATTCTAAGCCCCCTAATAAAATAATAAAGCCCCCCAAAATAAAAAAATTCCCTACCCTATTCTAAATTAAAAAAAGTTCAAAGGTCTTTTACCTTACCAGCCCTTAAAAGGGCCTTTTGTGGGGGCATGCCCCAAAGAAAACTGCTCTTTTGCCTGCAAAAAAAACCACAATACCACCCCCCAACATTACAACCCACCACCCACATACCCCTAATCTAACCCAAACCCCCCTTAAATAAACCTAACACTACCCCCCTGAAGATCTCCCTACCTTGTATTCACCCAGCCGGGCCGAACTCCTCATCCGATCCAGGCGATGTGTTCCAGCAAGCGGCAGTGAAGTCTTCTTCCATCCGGGCGATGTCTTGAAGCAAGCGGCAGAGAGTCTTCTTCCATCGGCGATGTCTTCAAGCAAATCGGCATCTTCAATCTTCTTTCTTCGCTCCTCCGCCGCGGAGCATCCTTCCGGCACGACGACTTCCCGACGAATGAGGTTCCTTTAAATGACATCATCCAAGATGGCGTCCGCCGAATTCCGATTGGCTGATAGGATTATATCAGCCAATCGGAATTAAGGTAGAAAAATCTGATTGGCTGATTGAATCAGCCAATCAGATTCAAGTTCAATCCGATTGGCTGATTGGTTCAGCCAATCGGATTGAACTTGAATCTGATTGGCTGATTCAATCAGCCAATCAGATTTTTCTACCTTAATTCCGATTGGCTGATAGAATCCTATCAGCCAATCGGAATTCGGCGGACACCATCTTGGATGACGTCATTTAAAGGTACCTCATTCGTCGTTCAGTCGTCGGCCGGTATGGATGCTCCGCGGTGGCGGAGCGAAGAAAGAAGATTGAAGATGCCGCTTCATGGAAGATGCTGCCGGAAGGAAGAAGACTTTGCTGCCGCTTGGAGGAACACGTCGCCGGGATGAAGAATTCTTCTTTGCCGCATGGAGGAATACATCGCCCGGATCGGATGAGGAGTTCGGCCCGGTGTGGTGAAGACAAGGTAGGGAGATCTTCAGGGGGGTAGTGTTAGGCTTTTTTAAGGGGGGTTTGGGTGGGTTTAGAATAGGGGTATGTGGGAGGTGGGTTGTAATGTGGGGGGGGGTATTGTATATTTATTGAAATGCAAAAGAGCTGAATTCTTATGGGCATGCCCCCACAAAAGGCCCTTTTAAGGGCTGGTAAGGTAAAGAGCTTTGAACTTTTTTTTAATTTAGAATAGGGCAGGGAATTTTTTTTATTTTGGGGGGCTTTATTATTTTATTAGGGGGCTTAGAATAGGTGTAATTAGCTTAAAAATCTTGTAATCTTTTTTGTTTGTTTTTGTAATTTAGTTTACTTTATTTAATTGTATTTTTAGATAGATATTTGTAGTTTATTTAATTTATTGATAGTGTAGGTGTATTTGTAACTTAGGTTAGGATTTATTTTACAGGTAATTGGGTAATTATTTTAACTAGGTAGATATTAAATAGTTAATAACTATTTAATAGCTATTATTTACCTGTAAAATAAATATAAACCCTAACATAGCTACAATGTAATTATTAATTTATAGTTTATAGTTTATTTTATAGGTAAGAATTAAGATTTAAATAGGAATATTTTAGTTTATAATATGAATTAGATTAATTTAATAAGAATTTAGTTAGGGGTGTTAGGGTTAGATAGAGTTAATATAGTTAATATAAATATTATAGTAACTATATTAACTATATTAACCCTAATATAATTAGGGTTAATATAGTTAATATATATAATGTAATAACTATATTAACTATAATATACTTAGGGTTAATATAGTTAATATATATAATGTAATAACTATATTAACTATAATATACTTAGGGTTAATATAGATAATATAGCTGGCGGCGGGGTAGGTAGATTAAATTAGGGGTTAATAATTTTAATAGAGATGGCGGCGGTGTAAGGGGCTTACATTAGGGGTTAATACTATTAATATAGCTGGCGGCGGTATAGGGGGATTAGATTAGGGGTTAATAATTTTTATATAGGTGGCGGCGGTGTAAGGGGTTAGATTAGGGAATAGATAAGGTAGATGGCAGCGGTGTAAGGTGTTCACATTAGGGGATAGATACGGTAGATGGCGGTGGTTTTAGGGGTTAAATACTTTATTAGGGATTGCGGCGGGGGATCGCGGTTGACAGGTAGATAGACATTGCACATGCGTTAGGTGTTAGGTTTATTTTCTAGCTAGTTTAGGGAGTTAAGGGGCTCCAATAGTCAGCGTAAGGCTTCTTACGGCTGCTTTTTGTGGCGAGGTGAAAATGGAGTAAGATTTCTCCATTTTCGCCACGTAAGTCCTTACGCTGCATATTGGATACCAAACTGCGCTGGTTTGGTATACCTGCCTATGGCCCAAAAAACTACGGGCGACGGCAGAAATATACGGGCATAACTTCTAGGTTACGCCGTATATAGGATACCAAACCAGCGCAAATATTGGCGTCGCCGGCTTTTGCGGGCGACGATTTTTATCGGATCGACCCCTTGATATCCTTTGTTAAGAGTAGTGCTAGGTAGGCTGATAGGAGCTCTGGACTGCGCACATGTCTCTATAGCAGTTTATTTATAACATTGCTATAAACAATTTTGCTAACACTGCTTCCAGATGGCTAGAGTCATGTACACGCTCCTGAACTCACTTAGGATTACTGTTTAATAAAGGATACAAAGGAAACTAAGAAAAAATAATAACAAAAATAAATTAAAAAGTTGTTATGAGCGGAAAAAATACAATATGGCTTGGGTACAGCCGTTAGCGTGCCGCTTGTAATCTAGCCCTTTATATTTTATTTATGTTTTTCTGCCCTTGCATTGTGGTGAGGTGTAATAGCAACACAACCAACTTTTATTGCTGTTCATAATAATTGGGCAAATATCTGCTTTTTGATTTTAAAAAGTAGCAGGATTATTACCCTTAATATTCATTCTATTACTTGAATCTTTCTTTATTTGAATGTATACATTCAGTTGTTGATTTAGTTTGTCTATGGGAATCAAAATTAATATTGTAAATATTTTAATAGTCAAACATACACATTTGATATTTAAGAGTTACATTCAGAAAATCTACAAAAAACTGCTGTAATTCATTATTTGTAATGAATGTGCACAAACAGGTTATTCATCCACTTAGTTAATATCACTTCATGTGCAACTAAACATGGTATCTGTCTCAATTTCCCTTGGTTTTGAAAAAAAAAAAAACATTTGTGATCATATAGGGCAAGATCACAAGTGGAGCGGTATTTATCTCTCCCGTTCGTTCGCTAACTCAGCTAGAAGTAAACTAGAGGGTAGCGTTCATATTAGGCACAGGGGGTAGTGCTCGTATTACAAGTTGAAAGTAAAATAAATTCACTCATGCGCTAACCCAATTTGCGTAGAAAGCCAAAGTTAGGATATCACAATGCGTTTAAGTATTCCCCCGTAGAAGTCAATTGAGCAAGAAAAATGGGAAAAAAATCCTAGCACCCTACTCGTTCGCAAACCCAATTGCATATTCTCAAGTGCACTAACCCGATATGAAAATATTAATATTTCAGATTCCAGTGTTCTTCACATAGCAGAATATGTTCTATTTATTCATAAATACATATTTCTATATATATCTGATGGTTAGGCTGACCATATTTCCTTGAGACAAAAACGGGACATTGAGATGTCAAAAACGGGACGGGGTTAATATTCTTTATTCATAGGGAAAAAAGTAAGATTTTAAAAAAAGTTAACTTTTATGACATGAATATAAACTATTGAGCCAACAATTATCCTTCAGTTACAGAAGAACTCATACAAAAATGTTTAGGTAGACATAGAGCTATAACATCTAAATACCAATCCACAGTGTTTTCACAATGTTCCCATGATCTAAATTGGGAATGTGACATGTGTATATTTTTTAATCACATGCCCTTAACTCAATGTTTCCAAAATTGAAATTATCCTCTATGTTGTCAAGGCAAATTTCCCTGTATTAACTGATTTTAAATGGTAAAAGTGTAGCCTCTGAAAAGGCATTTGGTTTAAAGATCTGGATTAGTAATTGTAGATTTATTTTAGCTGAGTTGCCCAAAATCATTGTTACATGGTGGTCTGTACAACCAGCACTGCAATAGCAATTGATTGACAGGCACAGACACTGGTCTTACCTTGGAAGTGCACAATTCTTGCAGAACTTAGACAATTGATCTACTTGATCACTATGTTTTTATGTTCGCACTGTGACACAAGAAGATGGCAAGAATTATCTCTCTGGTGATGGTCAGCCGCTAATTCGGATGATGGCAGAGGCAGATGATCATCACATCAGATGATGACAGATCTAGTCCGACTCCTGTACTTACTAGGCACTAGCTAGTAGTTCTAACTTCCCTCTCATGACCAGTCTCTCTCCTCAGCTCAGTCTGACAGCTCAGGACTGACCTGCTGTCACTTGCTTTCAATGATCACACCCCTAATTTTGAGCACGGGCAGCATAGACGCGGTGCTGTGGATCATGTGGGCACAGCCACCCAACCCTAACCCTGCAGTTAAAAAAAAAAACTGCCCTCCCCGCCGGCGTTGAGTTTAAAAATGTTTAGTAAGTGGTGTGTGTGCTAAAAAATTACACTTGCGCTGACCGCACGGTCTGATAACCCTCAAAACATGACAAACTGAATATTATTAATGAAACGACGGGACGGGGGAAAAAACATAAAATAACGGTACTGTCCCTTTCAAAACGGGACGTATGGTCAGCCTACTGATGGTATTTAAGTACAATATATAACTATATATATATATATATATATATATATATATATATATAAAACAACATTTTAAATTATGGGGAGATAAAAGACGAGTTTAAAATCCTCCACTACGCATAAAATATAGAAAAAAATAACTCATTGTGTAGTTCATTAACAAATCTAGACAGGCCCAGAGGCTTGTTTTCCCACAGAAAACCTCTGAATTACATTGTCTCCAATGCAGCAAAGGATTCCTGGACAGTAGACTGGATCCTTTTTTGGCTAAATAAATATAATTTACCAATAGGGTGCTATTGGAGAAATTATATTTATTCAGCCAAAAAATGCATTTTCTTTCTTTTTTTCTATTTTTTTCCCAGGGGGCTCACATGCGGTTGTGATCATATGGAGGAGCCTCCACTGTCCTGCATTAACATTCCAGTTTAAAGGTTTGCTAAACATCTTGTAATGACAAGACATTTCAGTTGTATAGCTATAGAATAATAACAACCAAGCATAAACATTAAAAAAATTAACAACTTATTTGCTGCAATTATTTTCTTTCCAATTGCCAAATTCTACCCACCGCTTGCCTTATTTGTAGAAGCCATTCTAGACTTGTTACTGGAATAGAAAAGACTGGCCACAGTCATTACGTTAGCAAAACATCCATTTGTTACCCAATAATCTCTGCTAAGGCCAGTTAGGGACAGATATGTAAAAGGGTTAGCCTTGAGAAGCCTACAGTGGGCAGTTATGAGTTAAACATATTTTTTATTATTGAGCAAAAGTCTAGGGTGTGCTAACTAGGGATAGGCACACATTTTGCAACATTTGAAAAATGAAACACATTTTAACACATTCCTTCGTTCGTTTAAAATTTCAAATGTTTATTTTCTTTCCAATTGCCAAATTCTACCCACTGCTTGCCTTATTTGTAGAAGCCATTCTAGACTTGTTACTGGAATAGAAAAGACTGGCCACAGTCATTATGTTAGCAAAACATCCATTTGTTATCCAATAATCTCTGCTAAGGCCAGTTAGGGACAGATATGTAAAAGGATTAGCCTTGAGAAGCCTACAGTGGCCAGTTATGAGTTAAACATATTTTTTATTATTGAGCAAAAGTCTAGGGTGTGCTAACTAGGGATAGGCACACATTTTGCAACATTTGAAAAATGAAACACATTTTAACACATTCCTTCGTTCGTTTCAAATTTCAAATGTTTGTACACCATTCTGGATCTGATCTAATTATAAACATTCAAAAACAAAAGGAACATTCAAAAAACAGAAATAACATTAGATTACTGAATTTTAATGGTTTTTCATTCTTAAATGAATGTTCACAGGACTATTTGTTCTCTCCTAAATGAATTACACTTTCAGCAAATTCGCCCATCCCTAGTGCTAACATCTAGATGTCCTTAACATAATAGACTTCAAGGGGGGGTGCTGAAAAACTCAAGTGCTAAGCATAAGATGTGCTAAACCTTCTCTCAAGTAGTGCTAGATATAATCTATAGGATTTTATTGATATGTAAGTAACATTGCTCACATACATACATATACATAACATACATGCATATACATACACATATACATAAACACCTAAAAATACGCACACACATATACACCTCTAAGGACTTCTCAGTTCAGAATCTTGTCATATGGTATTCAAATCACTGTTAGCTTTTTTCACTATTAAACCTTTATTTTATATATAATATGTATAAATATAAGTTGAATGCGTTTTATTATTATTATTATTATTATTATTATTATTATTATGTATATCTTCAAGTGTTAACAATGTTAGTCAGATATCCAAAGGTGCAAACATTTTCAGTGATATTTTTCATCTTCAACATTTAACTCACCAGAATATGAGTGGTAAAAACGCTCCCTGTACTATCCATTAAAAATGATAGGGCATGTTAAAAAAATGTTGGCCGAGTTTAAATTCTTAATAATTTTTAAAAGTTTTCATAACACCATCACTATTCTTAGCACAGGTCTGATAATAAGATGATGCATGTTGTGTTATCGATTGAGCTCCACTTGTAATCTAGCCCTTTATATTTAAGTGTCAAGGTGTTTAATTACTTCCTCTTTAAGCTAAATATCTCAATTTAAATTGAAAGTAAAAACTAAAAAGTCCCTTTAAAATATCCCTTATCTGTGAGAAGGAGTAAAAAAAATAATAAAGTCCCTTTAAAATCAATTTAGCTTAAAATATTTATTTTTCAAACTAGGTCTCACTTTTAAGTATTGTATTATGATTATCATGTACTCTTCTATTTTTGGATAACTTATTAAATGAAAGGTCATGTATAATTGCTGTTATAAAGAGCTTATAATACACCACTGAATATATTAAAACTTGAAATAAAACTACATTTTAGTTTTAATAGTTATGCATATGTGTTTGAGCAAGGCTGATTTTCATAAAAAAATCATTTTCAAACAAAAATCTATGCTTTATTGGATATTAACAAAAACATGGATTTACTTCTTTCCTTTTATCTGGTGGATAAAAAATCCTTATTATTGAAATTTACAATTACTGGTTACTTTTCCCTGATTCCATGGCATCTATTTATCAAGCCATCAACCGCAAATATGCTGGAATTCCACAGCGTATTTGTGGCAAGCCTTATTCCCCTTAGTTATCAAACCCTACAGACCGGCAAAAGTAGAATTTAGTGACGTAACATACGATCCACCGGACTTATGCTTACGTCATTACAGATGTTCCGAATGCAAGTTCGGCACAATCTGACTACTTTTGCTAGTTATCAATTTTCTACCAGGTACGCTCGCCACTATTCCGGCCCAGTGTACCTGGTTTTCAATCCGCTATCAATGGGAGTCTGAAAGCAGCGAAAGCTTATGTTCGCTGATGCCGATATCCCATTGATTCCTAGGGGAATGTTTACACCTAACACCTTAACATGTACCCCAAGTCTAAACACCCCTAATATGCCCCCCTAAACCGCGGCCACCTACAATATACTTATTAACCCCTAATCTGCCGCCCCTACACCGCCGCCACCTAAATAAAAGTTATTAACCCCTATCCCGCCGCTCCCAGACCCTGCTGCAACTAAATAAACTTATTAACCCTTAAACTGCCGCTCCTGGAGCCCACCGCCACCTACATTATACTTATTAACCCCTAATCTGCTGCCCCCTACACCGCCGCCACCTACATTATATTTATTAACCTCTAATCTGTCCCCCTACACCGCCGCCACCTACCTACATTTATTAACCCCTAATCTGCCGCCCCCAACGTCGCCGCCACTATATTAAATTTATTAACCCCTAAACCTAACCCTAAAAAGTCTAACCCTAACACCCCCTAACTTAAATATAATTTAAATAAATCTAAATAAATATTCCTAGCATTAAATACATTACTATTTAAAACTAAATACTTACCTATAAAATAAACCTTAAGTTAGCTACAATATAACTAATAGTTACATTGTAGGTAGCTTAGGGTTTATTTTTATTTTGCAGGCAACTTTGTATTTATTTTAACTAGGTAGAACATTTCTTAAATAGTTATTAACTATTTAATAACTTCCTATAATTGACCTGTAAAATAAAACCTAACCTAAGTTACAATTACACCTAACACTACACTATAATTAAATAAATTACATAAACTAAATACAATTAAATACAATTATCTAAAGTACAAAAAAACAAACAATAAATTTCAGAAAATAATAAACAAATTACAAGATTTTTAAACTAATTACACCTAATCTAATCCCTCTAACAAAATAAAAAAGCCCCCAAAATAAAACAGCCCTACCCAACACTAAATTACAAATAGCCCTTAAAAGGGCCTTTTGCGGGCATTGCCCCAAAGTAATCAGCTCTTTTACCTTTAAAAAAAATTACAACCCCCCAACATTAAAACCCACCACCCACACAACCAACCCTACTCTAAAACCCACCCAATCCCCCCTTAAAAAAACCTAACACTAACCCATTGAAGATCACCCTACCGTGAGAAGTCTTCCCCCAACCGGGCCAAAGTCCTCAACAAAGCCAGCAGAAGTGGTCCTCCAGACGGGCAGAAGGGGTCCTCCAAACGGGCAGAAGTCTTCATCCAGACATCATCTTCTAGCTTCATCCATCTGGCGCGGAGCGGCTCCATCTTCAAGACATCCGATGTGGAGCATCCTCTTCTGACAACGTCTTCTTCAACAATGACGGTTCCTTTAAGTGACGTCATCCAAGATGGTGTCCCTTCAATTCCGATTGGTTGATAGAATTCTATCAGCCAATCGGAATTAAGGTAGAAAAAATCCTATTGGCTGATGCAATCAGCCAATAGGATGGAACTGGCATTCTATTGGCTGATTGGAACAGCCAATAAAATGCAAGCTCAATCCTATTGGCTGATTGCAACCTTCATTGTTGAAGAAGACGTCATCAGAAGAGGATGCTCCGTGTCGGATGTCTTGAAGATGGAGCTGCTCCGCCCCGGATGGATGAAGATAGAAGATGCTGTTTGGATGAAGACTTCTGCCCATCTGGAGGACCACTTCTCCCCATCTGGAGGACCACTTCTGCTGGCTTCGTTGAGGACTTTGGCCCGGTTGGGTGAAGACTTCTCACGATAGGGTGATCTTCAAGGGGTTAGTGTTAGGTTTTTTTAAGGGGGATTGGGTGGGTTTTAGAGTAGGGTTGGTTGTGTGGGTGGTGGGTTTTATGTTGGGGGGTTGTAATTTTTTTATACAGGTAAAAGAGCTGATTACTTTGGGGCAATGCCCCGCAAAAGGCCCTTTTAAGGGTTATTTGTAATTTAGTGTAGGGTAGGGCTTTTCTTTTATTTTGGGGGGCTTTTTTATTTTATTAGGGGGATTAGATTAGGTGTAATTAGTTTAAAAATCTTGTAATTTGTTTATTATTTTCTGTAATTTAGTTGTTTTTTTTTACTTTAGATAATTTTATTTAATTGTATTTAATTGTATTTAGTTTATGGAATTTATTTAATTATAGTGTAGTGCTAGGTGTAATTGTAACTTAGGTTAGGTTTTATTTTACAGGTATATTTGTATTATATTTGTATTTATTTTAACTAGGAAGTTATTAAATAGTTATAACTATTTAATAACCATTGTACCTAGTTAAAATAAATACAAAGTTGCCTGTAAAATAAAAATAAACCCTAAGCTAGCTACAATGTAACTATTAGTTATATTGTAGCTAGCTTAGGGCTTATTTTATAGGTAAGTATTTAGTTTTAAATAGGAATAATTTATTTAATGCTAGGAATATTTATTTAGATTTATTTAAATTATATTTAAGTTAGGGGGTGTTAGGGTTAGGGTTAGACTTAGGTTTAGGGGTTCATAAATTTAATATAGTGGCGGCGGTGTAGGGGGGCAGATTAGGGGTTAATAAATATAATGTAGGTGGCGGCGGTGTAGGGGGCGGCAAATTAGGGGTTAATAAGTATAATATAGGTGGCCGCGGTGTAGGGGGCAGCAGATAAGGGGTTAATAAATATAATGTAGGTGGCGGTGGGCTCTGGGAGCGGCGGTTTAGGGGTTAATATATTTATTACAGTTGCGGTGGGCTCCGGGAGCAGCAGTATATGGGGTAAACAGTATAGTATAGGTGTTTTGTGACAGGGTACCAAGAAAGCTGTGAAAAAGCCGAAGAGCAGCGAGATCGATGACTGTTAGTTAACATCAGTCCGCTGCTCATCGCCCCGTACTTGGTGCGCGGCTTTTTGACAGCTTTTTTGATAATTTTTGAGAACGTATTCAGGTCCGCGGCAGCGATGTTAGGCAATATTAGGCGAGCGTATTGGTGCCGTCAAATGCAAGTAAGTTGACGGCTTGATAAATAGATGCCCATGTGTTAATTTCTAGTTTATAAATAAGTTTTTGTTGAATTTGAATGTTTTGAAGAAATACAGATTCAGTGGCACATCAGAGAGGAAATTCTGGTGGAAAATACTTCAAAATCACTCAGGTTTGCAAGATCCTTTGTGGAAATCATAATGAAATAAAATTGCTGTAAATCTGTAGCAAGCCTATGGGGTGTCCACTACATTTCTGGAAGACGAACTCTAAATTTCAGTACAAGAGTTTATTCAAACAATGTGATTTTTATTCCCTTTACATTGAATATTTTCTATGTGTAAAGGAAATAATTGAAAGGTATATGTGAATTACTCCTTATATTGTTATAAAATATGAAGTGTAAAGTGAATAAAACTTGCCACTTTTAAGTACTATAATATAATAGATGAAATGAGGAGAGTTTAACTTTAGATTTAATATTTTATATTATTTGTATAGCAGCATATGTAGACATAAAAAAATTAAATAGCTACAATTCAAACCTGTATTATTTTATATTAGATAGGACCTTCAATGTAGACAAGTGGATTAAATAAGGTGATTTATGGTTACGCTTGAATTTTTTCCCACAGATCTGACAGTAATGTAGAAAAGCTTCTTGCTTTTCAAGCGTTATGGTCTCTTTTAGAGGACATATTAAGAAAAATATAATATAAAATATTGAAATTCATTTTGTGCATAGGAACATTCACAACTATCGCTCCATGTTTCAGGAATTGCCAGATTATCTCATTCTAGGATCAGAATGCTATGTTTTAGCTGTATGTGTAGCACTAATGTTAAATGTAATATGGTAGCTCCAATATTAGATATTAGGATATATGTAACTGAAAAAAATCACTCTTTTGTTGTAGTAATATTAAACTAAACTACAGCTGTTTTTGTTCTTCTCTTTCTTAAAGGATGCAGAGGTTTAAATAATATCTGATGCTGCCTGTTAAAGTGTGAAACAAGTGGAAAGGAACTAAATCCGGTGAGCCAGTACTTTCTATGTACCTATGTGTGCTGTATATGTTTGCCGAGAAGGCTTAGTGGATTCATGGTAGGTAGCAAGATATGAGGTCTGTAGATAGTCTGATCTTTTCAACCCTAGATAAAAAAACATAATCCTTCATAGTTTAAAAAAATAAATAAAGGTGCAATGTACCTTATTTATTTTCCTTATTTGTAATGTAATTTACCTGTGGAAAATGTTTTCCTACTGCTCCTTTATGTGTATCCTGCAGGATTCAAAACTATGACTAGGCAACATGCTACACAGTGATTGCTTGATGAATGGAGGAGCCCATTTCTATCCATTCCTAACTAGCAACTGCAAAGGAGATGAGAGAAACACTCCTTTAAATAATTGTATAATAGTTTTAAATACTTTAAAAGCATTATTGTATGCAGATGTTCTGCTGCACAGTGCTTAACTAATACATACGTCTGCATACCAAATGATTTAACTCCTTAGCTTTCCGAGAGAGCTGACATGGATTGTTGTGCAAAGTGTTGCATCACTCCTAATCAGTGAGGGTTATGTTTGAGAATATTAATGAGTGGGTGGATTTTTTTCTTTGTCATTTTTGGACTTTTAATTCTATGTACGTGCAATGCAATTTCCATAAAAAAATTGCAAAACTTGTGCTATTAAACACTAATGGCTAGATTACAAGTGGAATGCTAATTTAATAAACAGGCAAATTTGTCTGTTTGCGGGCATGTGATAAATAAGCAGCCATTACAAGTGGCCAGTTATTGCTACCGCAAGCTCGTGGTAACTATCAGATCTCTGGTTCATTTTATAAAGTGTACCCCAATTGGCCAAAAAATACAGTGGTGTATAGTTTATTAAAAAATAGCACAATGCTTCCATGCAATGCAAATGGGAGGTCGCGTTCACATTGCACCTCACTTTTAATACCAGTGCACAATTTGCGGAAATTATATTTTGCGTTCAACTTGCAATCTGATCTGTGCAAATTAGAGTATTAGTCTGTATTTTAAGTAAATATATCCAATTATTTCTTGTTTTATTTCTTCCACACTTCATGTTCTCCAAACATACATATTTAATACAGCATGAAAGTTACAACTGTACAGATTAGCACTATTTGCAGTGCAATAAATAAATAAAACTGACTTCCTTAGATTAGTCATTTGGTCTCATCAAGTACCATATGTGTTTCAGTTTGTGCTGCACTAGCAATATGTTACATCATAGCTGCAAGGCCAAGACTCAATGTGTTAGAAGCAGACTGTTTTCTACTTATTACTAATTATTTATTTTTAATTCTCACTCTTTCACTTGAGACCCCGTGGGTTTTTCATTAATGTCTGAGGGCATACATTTTACTCAGGTATTTATTTTTGTCTAAATTATCTCTATGGATATATATATATATATATATATATATATATATATATATATATATATATATATATATATATATATATATATATATATATATATAGAGAGAGAGAGAGAGAGAGAGAGAGAGAGAGAGAGAGAAGCACTCTATCCACAACAATTGAATTGATAATATTTTTCTTTTGTTGTATTTTAACTAAATTAGCTAGGGATTTTCTTGACTTATTGCCATATCTATAGCATTTTGTTTATAACTTGCATTATTTGGACAAATTATATTTATCCCAATTATTTTTATCAGGTTTAGCAAGGTATTTATTATAAGTATTTACTAATTACCTAAATAGCATTTCTTTCTTTTTTAAAAAAAATAAATTTAACCATAAACAAAATAATTTATCCTGTTAAAATTAAAACTTCCTCAGCAGCTTTCCAGAAGATCTCAATATTATTTACAGATTCACTATTATTAATTTCAAATATCTTCCATTTTTCTTTCAGAAAATATTTACGATTATTATTAGAAATATAATATCTCTGAAAAAAACAACTTTTCTTTCGACTAGGTTCATTAAACAATATTAAGCTAATTGGTGAATGGTCCGATTTACCTTGTTACTTATTTTTTGCAGTGATTAAAAATAAGTCTATTCTTAAATTAGATTTATGAGCCTTAGAAAGACAAGTGAACCCTCTTTGATCTGGGTTGAGAGTTCTTCATACATCTAAGAATCCCACATAAATAAATAAATATACAAAAAAATTGTTTCCTTTTTAGAGTACTTTATTTTATCAGTTGAAATTTTAAATCTATCTAACGTAGTCTTTGGAACCATATAAAAGTCTACACTAATTACTAAATTAAAACTTGTATGAAATCGTTATGTCATGGTATAACTGCAAATAGTCACAGAAAGAGAAGCATTGTATCTGTTGCCACATGCACTAAGCAGGGTTTGATTCAATCTGGTGTGCCCTGTGCCAGATCTGCATCTTGTGCATCATTGGTCTGTTTGCCCAGTGTACCAGCCACTCACCTTGAGGTCCCTTTCCTGTTACACTCTACAACCTCTTTTTTATCTCCTGCATCATTGCCCATTCTGACATTAATCCAGTCCCCAGGTTTGAGGCCTACAACACAACAATATACAAAAAGGGTCGAGAGCACCACTAATCTATGTGGTGAAAATTAGGTCTTGCAAACTAGCAAAACGAATGAAACTAAAAGTGCATTCACTTACAAAGGATATATACTTTGCACTGGCTCTCTTAATGCTGTGCTACTCCCAGGGGAGGAGTCTTCTGCAGCTCATTATAACAAATTGCTTGGACATTGCTGTGAGTCTCTCTAGTTTCCCAGCTCCTGTTGCTTGCTGATTTCCCAATACCTGTGTTGTTATCCAGATTCCTAATCTCTGCATGTTTTCTTTGGACTTCACCTCCTGCTTGCTTCTTTTGTCTTAAAGCCTTGTTTGGACTGCCTTGCTGTGTATGACCCCCGGCCTGATTATTGGACTTTGTTTTCTTCTGCTCCCTTTGTATCTATGCTTGTGCAGATTGATCTTCGGTGTATTACCTAACCTGCTTCTGTGGACTGTCCTCAGCTTTACTCCATTACTACTGTACAACGGGACCATCACTCAACACCATAGGGGGCAATCACCTCAGTCTGACATGTTATCAAAGTTATGAGGCCCATAAATATTGAAGAAGACAAAATATTGTTTGTTTATTACCATGTACCTTTCATTTGGATTTAGCACACTAGATAATGTAGTATATTTTAAATGTTTGTTTCATAAGACAGCAATACCTTTTTTTCCAGCTAATCATTGGGTTCCTATAACCCCCACCCCCAACACTACTTATTTTCTATTTTCTTGCTATTGTGCCATTATTGTTGCTTATTTCCCTATGTAATCTTTATGGTAAAGGAAAATTCAATTAAAAAGAACAAAAAGCAATGGAAAACCACATGAATTGCCTAAGCAAAACTGATATAGGATAAATTACAAGTGAAGCACAAAAATATTAACCCTATTGACCGCTAACATCACCCAAGTTAAATTAATAACATTTTTATTTTTACACTGATATTACAAGTTAGAAGTAATATATTAGTGAGAAAGCCTAGGGAATGCTAACATCTGGATGACGGATAACGTGGGTTTGCTAAACGCCTCATAGAATAGACTTCTCTCGGGATGTGTTGAAAACATCATGTCAGCTATCACTTAAGCACTAAGCCAAAGGTCAGCTAAACTGAAGATGTGATAAGCCAATGGTTAAATAATGGTGTTCTTCAATAACATTTAAACTAGGATTTTCTATTGAGATATACATTTCAAGCACTGCACACATACATACATATGCATACATATATATACACACACATACACATATATGCAAGGCTATTTTTGTGGTGGTATGCACCGACACTGCGTACCGCCACCTTTGCCATCTCAGGGAAACAGGGCCGGAGCTAGTGGTAATTTCCCTTTAGGACAGTATTTAAAAAGAGAAATAAAGCCTGCCAGTGATGCAAGAGTAAGAGAAATACTCAATGCTTCTTTACAATATTATATATCTGTATCAGATTCATATCACACCCCTTACCCTGTATCCCCTATGTCAGCCAAATTCCCATGACAGTCCCAGCTCAAATTCTTATGCTCTGAAGCCCTTGACCTAAATCAGTGTCCTATTTTTCCAGGTCCTTGGCCTCTATCGGTGCCTCCAAAAATATGCGTGGCACTTAAATTTTGGGGTCCTAATTGCCACACATTGTGCTATCAGTGCCTGTTAAATTCACTAGTGCAACACTAACGAATGGTGGGATGCAGAATTTAGTCTACTCTTTGTGCCTCCTCTTACCTAGCTGTTAAATGAGCTAGTACAGCACTGATAGTGAGGTGGAAAGCTCAAAGGTTCGACACATTATGGAAAGCTGGTGACTTGAGAGTACAGTGCATTGACTCATGCTTTCTTTCATTATGTTTTTTATAATTTGATATATACCTGTCAATAAGGTACTGGGGAGGGTTTATGTATTTTGTGTGTGTGAGGCATAAGTATTTGTAAGTAAGGTATTGGGGTTAGGGGTGCATATGTGTGAGGCAGAATGAACCCGTCTATAATATTATTACATTTGAAAGATAAATAAGGTTGTTCAATGATGCAAGAGTAATAGAAGCACACCAACTGGGCATTTGTGCACTAGCATGTCTCCTTCAGAGATCAACAGGACCAGTGAGGGAGGCTTTTAAATGAAAATAAAGTGCAGGACAGGAAGGCCACAGTAGTAAAGCACCGGTCTGGTCAGGGTGCAATGACTTTCTTTTTTTAAAGCAGAGGAAAGACTTTAGTGATAAGATACCGGAACTGGATTGCACTGTACATTGTAAGTGTACAGTAGCAGTGTGTCACTGCATCGCTAGGACCTCCCTGGGCTGGATCATGAAAAGAGTACTCCTCTACTTCAACTGTGTCAAGTCCTGGAACAGTTGGGGAAAATGTCTAAAGTCCACGAGGAACTGCAGCTATTAGTAATTTCACTTTGGTGAGTGAGACTGTGAAATGATAAAATAAAGCTGCTTGTCTTAGGTAGAGAAGTGCAGAATATCAACTTTTGCAACTCAGTTTTACAAATAAAGACTAACTAAATACTTCAACCCTTTCCTGCTATCAGTAAGATGTTTAAACAAGATTGTACTGAGTCAAATTAGTTAATCCCATGGGGTGAAACAGGGGTGGAATTACTGTTGCACCAGGTGCAGTAAAACTAGGGCAAAAGTGCTGGGGGGGGGTATTATCCAATCTATACATAGGTGTGCTTAGAATTTGTACAATCCTAATGGTGGAACATTTTATTAGTGCAGGTCCATCTATCTATCTAGCTATCTTCAAAACCATTATATTATTATATGTATAGTATTATCATTGCTTACTACTGAGTTACCTTTGGGGGCCCAAAACAATTACACACCAGGGCCCTCTGTTGTGTACATTCACACATACATAAATGTTTCTGCTGCTTACCAGCTGGAGGCTCTTACTTTGTTTAATCATCATTTGCTCAGTGATTCCTTGGTTTATTTGCTGAACAACTTTTCAGTTCATTCTTAGGCTACTTCAACAACTCTGAGAGCAATAAGGAAGGAGTCCAATCCAGAATATGTTAAAATGCACCAAAAGCTTTATTAATCAACCATATAGATTATATGTCATATTATTTGCACTGTAATTAGCCAAGAGAAGTTTTTCTCTACATTTGTTATTATTACCTATTATTAAATAACACATAGGTAGATTGAATGGGATGCTCTGCCTTAATATGCCCAGCCTCTTTTTGGTCCTAGTCCAGCCCTGACTCTAAGCGGTTGCCAACAGAAACACTGCTGTGCAGAAGAGGATGGCTATTGTTAGCTCAAAGGGGATTGGGGAAAATGGCGTGTCTAGAGAATGTAGAGTAAGATGGAGTCACTCTTTTTTTTTTCTTTTTATAGTGGTTATTGAGTTGCTGTCTAATAAGAAAATAGGAGAATAGAAGGGAAGTAGGATGTGGGGAGAGAAACCTGGTTTAAAAAAATATAAGGTTTAAAAAATATAATATATAAGGTTTAAAAAAAATCCCAAATATTTTGTGTGATTTTTTCTGCTATATAAGCTATATAAAAGTTGCCTTTTCAGAATTATGTGAAGAACTTCATGGTACTGACAGATTTTTTAAAATAATAGATATATGAATATGAATATGTATGTATCTCTATGTTAAAGCCCTTTGCAGACTTTTTTTCTAACACCTGAGACCTCATATCTTTTAGCCCTTATAACTTTTTAATGCAATATTTTTCTTTATTTTGTTTATCAGAAAGTGTTATTATGAGTGTAACTGAACTGTGAAATGTATTTTGATGTATTTAGAGTCAGTCATGAAAGGGTCTAACGCTCACTTTCCAGCCGTGACTTTTCCATACCGCAGATCCCCCTACGTCAATTGTGTATCCTATCTTTTCAATGGTATCTTTCTAACGCCGGTATTTAGAGTTGTGGCTGAAGTGAGTGTTAGAAATCTAACGACAAAACTCCAGCCGCAGAAAAAAGTCAGTAGTTAAGAGCTTTCTGGGCTAACGCCGGTTTATAAAGCTCTTAACTACTGTGCTCTAAAGTACACTAACACCCATAAACTACCTATGTACCCCTAAACCGAGGTCCCCCCACATCGCCGCCACTCTATTAAATTTTTTTAACCCCTAATCTGCCGACCGCACACTGCCGCCACCTACGTTATCCCTATGTACCCCTAATCTGCTGACCCTAATACCGCCGACACCTACATAATATTTATTAACCCCTAATCTGCCGCCCCCGCTATCGCAGACACCTGCATATTTTTTTAACCCCTAATCTGCTGCCCTTAACACCGCCGCAACCTACATTATACCTATGTACCCCTAATCTGCTGCCCCTAACACCGCCGACCCCTATATTATATTTATTAACCCCTAATCTGCCGCCCCCGCTATCGCTGACACCTGCATATTTTTTTTAACCCCTAATCTGCCGCTCCGTACACCGCCGCAACCTACATTATACCTATATACCCCTAATCTGCTGCCCATAATACTGTCGACACCTACATAATATTTATTAACCCCTAATCTGCTGCCCCCGCTATCGCAGACACCTGCATATTTTTTTTAACCCCTAATCTGCCGCTCCGTACACCGCTGCAACCTACATTATACCTATGTACCCCTAATCTGCTGCCCCTAACACCGCCGACCCCTATATTATATTTATTAACCCCTAATCTGCCGCCCCCGCTATCGCTGACACCTGCATATTTTTTTTAACCCCTAATCTGCCGCTCCGTACACCGCTGCAACCTACATTATACCTATATACCCCTAATTTGCTGCCCCTAACACCGCCGACCCCTATATTATATTTATTAACCTCTAATCTGCCGCCCCCAACGTTGCCTCCACCTACCTACAATTATTAACCCCTAATCTGCCGACCGGACCACACCGCTACTATAATAAATGTATTAACCCCTAAAGCTAAGTCTAACCCTAACACTAACACCCCCCTAACTTAAATATAATTTAAATCTAACTAAATAAATTAACTCTTATTAAATAAATTGTTGTAATATTTTTCTAATATTTGTAAATATTTTTTTATTTTTTGTAACTTAGTTCTTTTTTATTTTTTGTACTTTAGTTAGTTTATTTTATTGTATTTATTTGTAGGTATTTTATTTAATTAATTTATTGATAGTGTAGTGTTAGGTTTAATCGTAGATAATTGTAGGTAGTTTATTTAATTTATGTATTGATAGTGTAGTGTTAGGTTTAATTGTAACTTAGGTTAGGATTTATTTTACAGGTAATTTTGTAATTATTTTAACTAGGTAACTATTAAATAGTTATTAACTATTTAATAGCTATTGTACCTGGTTAAAATAATTACAAAGTTGCCTGTAAAATAAATATTAATCCTAAAATAGCTACAATATAATTATAATTTATATTGTAGCTATATTAGGGTTTATTTTACAGGTAAGTATTTAGCTTTAAATAGGAATAATTTATTTAATAAGAGTTAATTTATTTCGTTAGATTTAAATTATATTTAAGTTAGGGGGGTGTTAGTGTTAGGGTTAGACTTAGCTTTAGGGGTTAATACATTTATTAGAGTAGCGGTGTGGTCCGGTCAGCAGATTAGGGGTTAATTATTGTAGGTAGGTGGAGGCGACATTGGGGGCGGCAGATTATGGGTTAATAAATATAATATAGGGGTCGGCGGTGTTAGGGGCAGCAGATTAGGGGTACATAGGTATAATGTAGGTTGCGGCGGTGTATGGAGCGGCAGATTAGGGGTTAAAAAATATATGCAGGTGTCAGCGATAGCGGGGGCGGCAGATTAGGGGTTAATAAGTGTAAGGTTAGGGGTGTTTAGACTCGGGGTTCATGTTAGGGTGTTAGGTGCAGACATAGAAACTGTTTCCCCATAGGAAACAATGGGGCTGCGTTAGGAGCTGAACGATGCTTTTTTGCAGGTGTTAGGTTTTTTTTCAGCTCAAACTGCCCCATTGTTTCCTATGGGGATATCGTGCATGAGCACGTTTTTGAAGCTGGCCGTGTCCGTAAGCAATGCTGGTATCTAGAGTTGCAGTGGCGGTAAATTATGCTCTATGCTCCCTTTTTGGAGCATAACGCACTGAAAACGCAGCCATTCTGTGAACTCTAAATACCAGCGGTATTTAAAAGGTGCGGGGGGCAAAAGCCAGCGTTAGCTACGCGGGTCGTTACCGACAAAACTCTAAATCTAGCCATTTATTTGCAAGCTTAACAGTTAGCCAGAGCTCTGATAACCCAACTCACGTTAAATTCAATTGTGCTTGAGTGACTTTGAACTTGTAATATGCATGCTACTTTGGATGTGTGGAAACATTGGCGATAAACCCCTTATTGCTTGTGCTTAGCAGTTAATGCTCCACTCATAATCTGACTATTAATCAAAGGTAATTCATTTTGAGTTTAGGCTACCTTTAAAGAGAAAAAAATATATGAATATCACATTGGTGCGCAAAACGAATACGAGTATAGAGTATTCAGTCCCCATTTAGGCAATGCAATACAATGTCTACTATGAGAGTAACACGTGTACAAATTTATATAAATAGTGCAAGAACGGTATTTCATTTTCACATTATCTGTTCAGTTGATGAGTTATTCTAATCAAGTGATATATAAATGGTTTCTTAATTTGCTTTGATGGGAGATTGTTAATTATCTTGTTGCTAGGGGTTTGTAATGAGCCACCACTTCACACAGGTCATGTTTCAGTAATTGATGACCTATTTCTTTCTCGCTAATAAAACTACATTTGTTTTATCTTAGCAACATATTCTTTTCCACATGTTTTAGTAGCTCCTTTTAAACTTTCAATTGTGAACACATTTCAGGAACAATCAAGCATTTGTGTGTAAGATTACACTATAACATGGTCTTTGGCAGTTAATTTGTGGCTTGTCATATCTTACAATAGGCAAACACTCTAGCTGAGCATTCTGATATTGAAAGAGTTGTGAAACAGTGCAAAGCTCTTTATGAAATGTAATGGCCTGGATTACGAATTGTGCGTTAGGCTTAAAAAGCAGCGTTAAGAGGGTATTACGAGCCTTGCAGGTACAGGTGTACCGCTCACTTTTTTGGCCAAACTCAGAAATACCGCAAATCCACTTACGTCAATTGCTTATCCTATATTTTCAATGGGACTTGCATAGTGCCGGTATTACGAGTCTGACCAAAAGTGAGCGGTAAACCCTCTCCTGTCAAGCCTGGTACCGCATTTAAAAGTCAGTAGTTAAGAGTTTTACACTACAACGCCGTAGCATAAAACTCTTAACTAAAGTGCTAAAAAGTACACTAACACCCATAAACTATCTATTAACCCCTAAACCGAGGCCCCCCCACATCACAAACACTAAAATAAATATTTTAACCCCTAATCTGCCGAACCGGACATCGCCGCCACTATAATAAACATATTAACTCCTAAACCGCCGCACTCCCTCATCGCAAACACTAGTTAAATATTATTAACCCCTAATCTGCCGTCCCTAACATCGCCGCCACCTACCTACATTTATTAACCCCTAATCTGCTGCCCCAAACGTTGCCGCCACTATATTAAATGTATTAACCCCTAAACCTAAGTCTAACCCTAACCCTAACACCCCCTAACTTAAATATAATTACAATAAATCTAAATAAAATTACTATCATTAACTAAATAATTCATATTTAAAACTAAATACTTACCTATAAAATAAACCCTAAACTAGCTACAATATAACTAATAGTTTAATTGTATCTAGCTTAGGGTTTATTTTTATTTTACAGGCAACTTTGTATTTATTTTAACTAGGTAGAATAGTTATTAAATAGTTATTAATTATTTAATAACTACCTAGCTAAAATAAATACAAATTGACCTGTAAAATAAAACCTAACCTAAGTTACAATTACACCTAACACTACACTACAATTAAATTAATTACCTAAATTAAATATAAATAATTACAATTAAATAAAATTATCTAAAGTATGAAACCCCCCCCCCCCACTAAATTACAGAAAATAATAAACAAATTACAAGATTTTTAAACTAATTATACCTACTCTAATCCCCCTAACAAAATAAAAAAAAAAACCCAAATTAAAAAAAGCCCTACCCTACACTAAATTACAAACAGCCCTTAAAAGGGCCTTTTGCGGGGCATTGCCCCAAAGTAATCAGCTCTTTTACCTGTAAAAAAAAAGTACAAATACCCCCCCAACATTAAAACCCTCCACCCACACAACCAACCCTACTCTAAAACCCACCCAATCCCCCCTTAAAAAACCTAACACTAACCCCTTTAAGATAACCTTACTGGGAGACGTCTTCACCCAACCGGGCAGAAGTGGTCCTCCAGACGGGCAGAAGTCTTCATCCAACCGGGCAGAAGTGGTCCTCCAGATGGCCAGAAGTCTTCATCCAGACGGCATCTTCTATCTTCATCCATGCGGAGCGGGTCCATCTTCAAGACATCTGACGCGGAGCATCCTCTTTTTTCCATGGCTTCCTGCTGAATGAAGGTTCCTTTAAATGACGTCATCCAAGATGGCGTCCCTTCAATTCATGAATTCTATCAGCCAATCAGAATTAAGGTAGAAAAAATCCTATTGGCTGATGCAATCAGCCAATAGGATTGAACTGGCATTCTATTGGCTGATTGGAACAGCCAATAGAATGCTAGCTCAAGCCTATTGGCTGATTGGATCAGCCAATAGGATTGCAGTTCAATCCTATTGGCTGATTGCATCAGCCAATATAATTTTTTCTACCTTAATTCCTATTGGCTGATATAATTCTATCTTGAATGGCATCATTTAAAGGAACCTTCATTGAGCAAGAAGCCGTGGAAAGAAGAGGATGCTCCGCGTCGGATGACTTAAAGATGGACCCGCTCCGTGCCGGATGGATGAAGATAGAAGATGCCGTCTAGATGAAGACTTCTGCCCGTCTGGAGGACCACTTCTGCCCGGTTGGATGAAGACATCTCCTGGTAAAGTGATCTTCAAGGGGTTAGTGTTAGGTTTTTTTAAGGGGGGATTGGGTGGGTTTTAGAATAGGGTTGGTTGTGTGGGTGGTGGGTTTTAATGTTGGGGGGGGTATTTGTACTTTTTTTTACAGGTAAAGGAGCTGATTACTCTGGGGCAATGCCCCGCAAAAGGCCCTTTTTTTTTTTTTAAATAATTTTTATTGAAGTCATAAACAAGTGAAACACAATAGATACATCCTGAAATAATGCCAGGTAAGAAATATACAATGTTATTACATAGATTTTTCCAAGTCTATCAGTAGAGAATATCCCAATGTACAAAAGATTTGTGAGTTTAAAGAGTAGTACACATTGGTAGTTATTATCAGAGTGATGAGGCTATGTTTGACTGGACAAATGGAGAAACAATGAGGTCAGCTATCTGAAGTATTAGCAATATATTAGGATGAGCAGAAGTGAGACTTCAGTTTTATTATATCATAGAAAGAGTGAAAAAATGGCTTCCACTTTGCAGAAGAAAATATAAATTAGGTTATCTGTTCGGGTAGTATTGGTGCAGGGGGGGTTGGTTTTATGTTTTTTTTTTTCTTGGGAGTGGGGAAATTCAGCGGGCAAAAAGCCACTCTTAATGAGATAAGGGGGAGGGTAGGAGGTTGGAGCTAGCTAGAATGTCAATCTAATAAACACTTTTAGGCCTCTGAGTTGTTAAGTACAATACAAGTAAGGATATCTCTTATTTATGTTATGTGTTTTGGTTTCTTTCACAGCATAAAATATATAATAAATGTAGGTATCATAAATCCGTCATAGCTGAGTGTAATGGATCTGGGTAGGCCCCATCAGTATAGCTAGCAGCTTCTTTAAAATAAGATCCACATCTATGAGAGCAGTGCTATCCCATATGACATTATGAGTAAAGTAATTGAAGTTAATATATTATAACATAGAAACAACATAATTTATGTAAGAACTTACCTGATAAATTCATTTCTTTCATATTAGCAAGAGTCCATGAGCTAGTGACGTATGGGATATACATTCCTACCAGGAGGGGCAAAGTTTCCCAAACCTCAAAATGCCTATAAATACACCCCTCACCACACCCACAATTTAATTTAACGAATAGCCAAGAAGTGGGGTGATAAGAAAGGAGCGAAAGCATAAAAAATAAGGAATTGGAATAATTGTGCTTTATACAAAAAAATCATAACCACCACAAAAAGGGTGGGCCTCATGGACTCTTGCTAATATGAAATAAATTAATTTATCAGGTAAGTTCTTACATAAATTATGTTTTCTTTCATGTAATTAGCAAGAGTCCATGAGCTAGTGACGTATGGGATAGCAGATACCCAAGATGTGGAACTTCCATGCAAGAGTCACTAGAGAGGGAGGGATAAAATAAAGACAGCCAATTCCGCTGAAAAAATAATCCACAACCCAAATCAAAAGTTTTAATCTTAATAATGAAAAAAACTGAAATTATAAGCAGAAGAATCAAACTGAAACAGCTGCCTGAAGTACTTTTCTACCAAAAACTGCTTCAGAAGAAGAGAAAACATCAAAATGGTAGAATTTAGTAAAAGTATGCAAAGAAGACCAAGTTGCTGCTTTGCAAATCTGATCAACAGAAGCTTCATTCCTAAAAGCCCAGGAAGTAGAAACTGACCTAGAATGAGCCGTAATCCTTTGAGGCGGGGACTTACCCGACTCCACATAAGCATGATGAATCAAAGACTTTAACCAAGATGCCAAAGAAATGGCAGAAGCTTTCTGACCTTTCCTGGAACCAGAAAAGATAACAAATAGACTAGAAGTCTTTCTAAAATCTTTAGTAGCTTCAACATAATATTTCAAAGCTCTTACTATATCCAAAGAATGTAAAGACCTCTCCTTCGAATTCTTAGGATCAGGGCACAATGAAGGGACAACAATTTCCCTACTAATGTTGTTAGAATTCACAACCTTAGGTAAAAATTGAAATGAAGTCCGCAACACCGCCTTATCCTGATGAAAAATCAAAAAAGGAGATTCACAAGAAAGAGCAGATAACTCAGAAACTCTTCTAGCAGAAGAGATGGCCAAAAGGAACAAAACTTTCCAAGAAAGTAATTTAATATCCAGAGAATGCATAGGCTCATACGGAGCCTGTAAAGCCCTCAGAACCAAATTAAGACTCCAAGGAGGAGAGATTGACTTAATGACAGGCTTGATACAAACCAAAGCCTGTACAAAACAATGAATATCAGGAAGATTAGCAATCTTTCTGTGAAAAAGAACAGAAAGAGCAGAGATTTGTCCTTTCAAAGAACTTGCAGATAAACCTTTATCCAAACCATCCTGAAGAAACTGTAAAATTCTAGGAATTCTAAAAGAATGCCAGGAGAACTTATGAGAAGAACACCAAGAAATGTAAGTCTTCCAGACTCGATAATAAATCTTCCTAGACACAGATTTACAAGCCTGTAACATAGTATTAATTACTGAGTCAGAGAAACCTCTATGACTAAGAATCAAGCGTTCAATTTCCATACCTTCAAATTTAATGATTTGAGATCCTGATGGAAAAATGGACCTTGAGATAGAAGGTCTGGCCTTAACGGAAGCGTCCAAGGTTGGCAACTGGCCATCCGAATAAGATCCGCATACCAAAACCTGTGAAGCCATGCTCGAGCCACCAGCAGTACAAAAGAACGTTCCATTAGAATTTTGGAAATCACTCTTGGAAGAAGAACTAGAGGCGGAAAGATATAGGCAGGATGATAATTCCAAGGAAGCGACAACGCTTCCACTGCTTCCGCCTGAGGATCTCTGGATCTGGACAGATACCTGGGAAGTTTCTTGTTTAGATGAGAAGCCATCAGATCTATTTCTGGAAGTCCCCAGATTTGAACAATCTGAAGAAAAACCTCTGGGTGAAGAGACCATTCGCCCGGATGTAACGTCTGGTGACTGAGATAATCCGCTTCCCACCTGGGATGTGAACCGCAGAAATTAGACAGGAGCTGGATTCCGCTCATACAAGTATCCGAGATACTTCTTTCATAGCTTGAGAACTGTGAGTCCCACCTTGATGATTGACATACGCCACGGTTGTGACATTGTCCGTCTGAAAACAAATAAACGATTCCCTCTTCAGAAGAGGCCAGAACTGAAGAGCTCTGAAAATCGCACGGAGTTCCAAAATGTTGATTGGTAATCTCACCTCCTGAGATTCCCAAACCCCCTGCACTGTCAGAGATCCCCATACAGCTCCCCAACCTGAGAGACTCGCATCTGTTGAGATCACAGTCCAGGTTGGATGAACAAAAGAGGCCCCTTGAATTAAACGATGGTGATTCAACCACCAAGTCAGAGAAGATCGAACATTGGGATTTAAGGATATTATTTGTGATATCCTTGTATAATCCCTTCACCACTGGTTCAGCATACAAAGCTGAAGAGGTCTCATGTGAAAACGAGCAAAGGGGATCGCGTCCGATGCAGCAGTCATGAGACCTAGAATTTCCATGCAAAAAGCTACCGAAGGGAATGAATGAGACTGAAGGTTTTGACAAGCTGAAACCAACTTCAGACGTCTCTTTTCTGTTAGAGACAAAGTCATGGACACTGAATCTATTTGAAAGCCCAAAAAAGTTACCTTTGTCTGAGGAATCAAAGAACTCTTTGGTAAATTGATCCTCCAACCATGTTTTTGAAGAAACAACACAAGTTGATTCGTATGAGATTCTGCAGAATGTAAAGACTGAGCAAGTACCAAGATATCGTCCAAATAAGGAAATACCGCAATACCCTGTTCTCTGATTACAGAGAGAAGGGCACCGAGAACCTTTGAAAAGATCCTTGGAGCTGTTGCTAGGCCAAACGGAAGGGCAACAAACTGGTAATGCTTGTCTAGAAAAGAGAATCTCAGAAACTGATAGTGATCTGGATGAATTGGAATATGAAGATATGCATCCTGTAAATCTATTGTGGACATATAATGCCCTTGCTGAACAAAAAGCAGAATAGTCCTTATAGTCACCATTTTGAATGTTGGTATTCTTACATAACAATTCAATATTTTTAGATCCAGAACTGGTCTGAAGGAATTCTACTTCTTTGCTACAATGAATACATTTGAGTAAAACCCCAGATCCCGTTCCCGAACTGGAACTGGTACAATTACCCCAGCCAACTCTAGATCTGAAACACATTTCAGAAATGCCTGAGCCTTCACTGGGTTTACTGGAATGCGAGAGAGAAAAAATCTTCTCACAGGAGGTCTTATCTTGAAACCTATTCTGTATCCTTGAGAAACAATGTTCTGAATCCAAAGACTGTGAATCGAATTGATCCAAATATCTTTGAAAAATCGTAACCTGCCCCCTACCATCTGTGCTGGAATGAGGGCCGCACCTTCATGCGGATTTAGGAGCTGGTTTTGGCTTTCTAAAAGGCTTGGATTTATTCCAGACTGGAGAAGGTTTCCAAACGGAAACCGTTCCTTTAGGGGAAGGGTCAGGCTTCTGTTCTTTATTCTGACGAAAGGAACTAAAACGATTAGCAGCCCTGTATTTACCTTTAGATTTTTTGTCCTGAGGCAAAAAGGTTCCTTTCCCCCCAGTAACAGTTGAAATAATCAAATCCAACTGTGAACCAAATAATTTATTACCTTGGAAAGAAAGAGAAAGCAAAGTTGACTTAGAAGTCATATATGCATTCCAAGATTTAAGCCATAAAGCTCTTCTAGCTAAGATAGCTAAAGACATATATCTGACATCAATTCTAATGATATCAAAAATGGCATCACAGATAAAGTTATTAGCATGTTGAAGAAGTTTAACAATGCTATAAGCATTATGGTCTGGCACTTGTTGCGCTAAAGTCTCCAACCAGAAAGTGGAAACTGCAGCAACATCAGCCAAAGAAATAGCAGGTCTAAGAAGATTACCTGAACATAAATAAGCTCTCCTTAGAAAGGATTCAATCGTCCTGTCTAAAGGATACTTAAAGGAAGTACTATCTGCTTTAGGAATAGTAGTACGTTTAGCAAGAGTAGAAATAGCCCCATCAACTTTAGGGATTTTATCCCAAAATTCTAATCAATCAGATGGCACCGGGTTCAATTTCTTAAACCTTTGAGAAGGAGTAAATGAAGTACCCAGACTATTCCATTCCCTAGAAATTACTTCTGAAATAGCATCAGGAACTGGAAAAACTTCTGGAATAACTACATGAGGTTTGAAAACTGAATTTAAACGCTAAGTAGATTTAGTATCAAGTGGACAAGACTCCTCCATATCTAATGCATTTAACACTTCTTTAAGTAAAGAACGAATAAACTCCATCTTAAATAAATATGAAGATTTATCAGTGTCAATATCTGAGGCAGAATCTTCTGAACCAGATAGATCCTCATCAGAAACAGATAAGTCAGAATGATGACGGTCACTTAAAAATTAATCTGAAATATGAGAAGTTTTAAAAGACCTTTTACGCTTACTGGAAGGAGGAATAACAGACAGGGCCTTCCTAATAGATTTAGAAAAAAAATATTTTACATTAACAGGGACATCCTGAACATTAGATGTTGAAGGAACAACAACAGGTAATGGATTATTACTAATGGAAATACAATCTGCATTAGAAAGTTTATCATGACAGTTATCACAAACAACAGCCGGAGGAACAGTTACCAAAAGTTTACAACAGATGCACTTAACTTTGGTAGAACCAGCATCAGGCAGCTTCTTTCCAGAAGTAGATTCTGATCCAGGGTCATGTTGAGACATCTTGCAATATGTAATAGAAAAAACAACATATAAAGCAAAAATATCAAATTCCTTAAATGGATGTTTCAGGAATGGGAAAAAATGCCAAATGAACAAGCCTCTACCAACCAGAAGCAATGAAAAAAGAGAATGAAATAATGTGGAAAAAAAGGTGGAGACAAGAATGACGCCCACATTTTTTGGTGCCAAAAATGACGCCCACATTATTGGCGCCAAGTACAACGCCCATATTTTTTTGCGCCAATTATGACGCCACAACCTGTGACGCAGAATAAATGATGCCCATAATTTTTGCGCAAAAAAAATTTCTGAACGCCAAATTTGACGCAACCATACGCAACTTCCGGCATCAATTAGGGCGCCGGAAATGACAAAAAATTTTGCGCCAAAAATTACGCAATAAATTGAAACATTTTCAGCCCCCGCGAGCCTAACAGCCCACAGGGAAAAAAAGTCAATTGAAAAAAATCTTTTAAGGTAAGAAAAAATATTTCATATGCATTATCCCAAATAATGAAACTGTCTGAAATAAGGAATACTGATTATCCTGAATCAAGGCAAATATAGTTTAAACACATATATTTAGAACTTTACATATAAAGTGCCTAACCATAGCTTAGAGTGTCATAAAAAATAAGACTTACTTACCCTAAGACACTCATCTACATATAGTAGACAGCCAAACCAGTACTGAAACGAGAATCAGTAGAGGTAATGGTATATATAAGAGTATATCGTCGATCTGAAAAGGGAGGTAAGAGATGAATCTCTACGACCGATAACAGAGAACCTATGAAATAGATCCCGTAGAAGGAGACCATTGTATTCAAATAGGCAATACTCTCTTCACATCCCTCTGACATTCACTGCACTCTGAGAGGAAAACCGGGCTCCAGCCTGCTGCAAAGCGCATATCAACGTAGAATCTAGCACAAACTTACTTCACCACATTCATGGGAGGCAAAGTTTGTAAAACTGAATTGTGGGTGTGGTGAGGGGTGTATTTATAGGCATTTTGAGGTTTGGGAAACTTTGCCCCTCCTGGTAGGAATGTATATCCCATACGTCACTAGCTCATCGACTCTTGCTAATTACATGAAAGAAATATATATTGGCATATTAGATATAAGTGTTGGCTCTGGAGACTTAACAAATGAAAACAAAAAGAGACTAGCTTTTTGCTTGGCTTTGAGTGCTAGCTTGTGTTTCGCATAAGGCTCCACTATGAATAAAAAAAAGAAGTCTGTTGATGGTTTAGTATAAGTTGAGAACTTATCTAAAAAAAATACAAGTGAGTTGAAATACATTAGGTATTGTTAAACCACTGCTTGCCTAGGTTGGAATACAGGATCACAATCTTAATTATACTTGTGTGCTTCCAAGACTATGAAGCTGCTTAGAAGCTGACGTGATTCTAGGGCTATACAAATATAAATATGTATAGGCTGAATAAAGCAATATAGTATTAGGTAACTGCAACCTTGGGAATACATAAACAATCATATGAAAACTAAGGCTAGGAGTAGCTAGAATAGTGAGGGAACTTGCTAACAGAGGCATGCATAACTATGAAGTGGCTGTGACGGCGTGGGGGTATACTATGAATCTTGGGTCTAGGACAGTAATTCCCTGCTATAACAGCCTCCACTAGGTAGCATTATTGTGATAAAATAATTTTGAGGGTGAATAAACATACCCCAATGGCAGAAAAAAAAAGGTGACGTACCTACACAAACATTCTACAGTCAGCAATAAACAACATTTATAGAGCAATAAAAAAAATGAACAGTAGTAGTGTTTGTTGCTAGAGTATGTTAGAGTATATTACAAGATGTGAGTTAAGCTGAGAAGAAAAAAAAAAAAAGCACATGTGAAATTTAAAATAGCAGAAACACATTATGTGGTCAAAAACTATTACTAATAAAATAAAAGTCCTGTGATATTTTTAACTTCTAGCGAGTGTTGAAGCTGGGGAGGGAGATGAGTATCCCGCAGGTCCAGGATATCAACCTACACCTATCTTAAATTGAGACCGTATGGGGTCTGCTGGATGGTCCAACATTTAAGTTAAACTATTATCTCCACAGTTGAACCTCAGCAGATCCTGTAGGAGGCACAAGACAAGCTGATTCACTTGACTGCGGTTACGGTAAGTCTCCATGTATATATCATATGCGGTGGTAAGTTGCAACGGTAGCATAGTTTGCAGTGTTGGATCCTGAATTTTAAGAGGGGGTAAAGAGTCAACAAAGTGATCCCGGTCGTTCCAGGGTGCGTAGGGGAGTTCAGATAGGCTCTGAAAACTGTTGTCTAGGTAGGTTATAACAGAAGTCTGAACAACATGAAATCCAGCTAAACCAGCAGTCACATATTCAAAGTCTCCCAATAGTTGCTTCGGGCCAGCAAAATGTACCCTGGGGATTATTGAGGTTGCCTTCTCTTAGACCTCAAGTCAGTATTAACGGCTTCCTCTATGTACTTGATTGGTATAAGTGGCAGTCGCAGAGCACCAGCCATCTCCAACAGGGATGTAGCGCTATCAGCATCGGCAGCAGATTCAGTAGCAGCTGAGATCCTACCAGAGCTGTCCAACCAGTTCTCCGCATGAGGATGCAAACTACTTGCTAACGGTAAGGTAGTAACGGAGTTTGGAGCTGTAATTCTGAGACATGGATATTTGTCAAGCTGAGCTAGTGAGATACTACTTCTCTTCATTGCGAGACCTGTTACTGTACTTAGAGAAGTGTCATGTGGAGGAGATTCTGTGTGAGTCTGCGGTGTTGTAAGCTCTAAGGTTGTTGCCCTTTCATTAAACTGGGAGAGCTCAGTGAGATCCGCATTAGGCACCATTTTAGATATTGAGCTGACCTCTCTTCCAAGTTGATCTCTGGTTATAAGCTGTAAGTCATGAAAACTGTGATCCATCCTCTCCCCAAATTTGTTTAAAGATGCTAGGATCTGTTCCTAGAAGTCTGCCATATTTAGTTGAGTAGGAAGGGGTGTTGTATGAATTACAATGCAGCTGTAAGTCAGGTAGTCACTTCTGACTCGTGGTCAAACTAGACAGCGTAGTCCCCAACAGTTGTTGTAGCAGACATGTAAGATTTCATTAAGCTTTAAAAAAAAGGTTGCTTTCCCCCTTCATGAGTGTAGATTAAGAAATTAGTTAGGAAACATAAATTGTTATCTCCAATAAGCTAGATGTTAATTAATTTTACAGGAGCTCATGAGGTATACGTCTTGTCTCCTATGAAGCCAGCTCCGCCCCCCGCTAAAGGCCCTTTTAAAGGGACAGTATACACTCATTTTCATATAACTGCATGTAATAGACACTACTATAAAGAATAAGATGCACAGATACTGATATAAAAATCCAGTATAAAACTGTTTAAAAACTTACTTAGAAGCTGTCAGCTTGGATCTGTTGAAAAGGTAGCTGGAAAGCCCACTGTAAGTGGCAAATAAGACACTCCCCCTTCTTTTGCATATGAAAAGACCCTTTACACAAACAGGAGCAAGCTGGAAAAGGTAACTGACAGTATTCACATAAAACTTTGGGGCTTGGTTAGGAGTCTGAAAATCAGAGCAATGTTATTTAAAAATAAGCAAAACTATACATTTATTTTAAAAAACAACTTTATGGGCTATATAAATAGATCATCTACAAAACATTTATGCAAAGAAAAGATGAGTGTATAATGTCCCTTTTTTAGGGCTATTTGTAATTTAGTGTAGGGTAGGGCTTTTTTATTTATTTTGGGGGGCTTTTTTTATTTTGTTATGGGGATTGGAGTAGGTGTAATTAGTTTAAAAATCTTCTAATTTGTTTATTATTTTCTGTAATTTAGTGGGGGTTTTTTTCGTACTTTCGATAATTTTATTTCATTGTAATTAATTGTATTTAATTTAGGTAATTAATTTAATTGTAGTGTAGTGTTAGGTATAATTGTAACAGGTTAGGTTTTATATTACAGGTCAATTTGTATTTATTTTAGCTAGGTAGTTATTAAATAGTTAAAATAAATATAAAGTTGCCTGTAAAATAAAAAAACAAACCCTAAGCTAGATACAATGTAACTATTAGTTATATTGTAGCTAGCTTAGGGTTTATTTTATAGGTAAGTATTTAGTTTTAAATAGGAATTATTTAGTTAATTGTAGTAATTTTATTTAGATTTATTGTAATTATATTTAAGTTAGGGGTTAGACTTAGGTTTAGGGGTTAATAACTTTATTATAGTGGCGGCGACGTTGGGGACGGCAGATTAGGGGTTAATAAATGTAGGTAGGTTGCGGCGACATAGGGGCGGCAGATTAGGGGTTAATAAATAAAATGTAGGTGTTGGCGATGTTGGGGGCGGCAGATTAGGGGTTCATAAGTATAGTGTAGGTGGCGGCGGTGTCCGGAGCGATGTCGGGAGTGGCAGATTAGGGGTTAATAATATAATGCAGGTGTCGGCGATGTCGAGGCGGCAGATTATGGGTTAATAAGTGTAATATTAGGGGTGTTTAGACTTGGGGTTCATGTTAGGGTGTTAGGTGTAGACATAAATTATATTTCCCCATAGGAATCAATGGGGCTGCGTTAGGAGCTTTACGCTGCTTTTTTTGCAGGTGTTTTTTTTCAGCCGGCTCTCCCCCATTGATTCCTATGGGGAAATCGTGCACGAGCACGTTTTACCAGCTCACCACTAACGTAAGCAGCACTGGTATTGAGGTGAGATGTGGAGCTAAATTTTGCTCTACGCTCACTTTTTTGCGGCTAACGCAGGGTTTGTAAAAACCCGTAATAACAGGGCTGTCTGCAAGTGAGCGGTGAGCATAAACTGCTTGTTAGCACTGCACAGCCTCTAATGCAAAACTTGTAATCTAGGCGAATGTTTCCTGAGTTTTTAAATTAAATGAGCAAAACAGCTTAAAGGGTCAGTCTACTTGAATTTCTTCATTGTTTAAAAAGATCGATAATTTTTTTTACCTCTGTAACTACCTTGTATTTAAGCCACTGCAGACTGTCAGCTTATCTTAGTTCTTTTGACAGACATGCAATTTAGACAATCAGTTCTAACTTATAAATAACTCCAGGGGAGTGAGCACAATCTTATCTATATGGCACACATGAACTAGCTCTAACTATGAAAAACTGTCAAAAGATAAGAGGGGCCTTCAACGGCTTAGAAATCAGTTTATGTTGAAAAGTTGTTTAAAATTGCATGCCCAATCTGAATCATGAATTTTAATTTCGACTAGACTGTCCCTTTAAGCCTATTGCCACTGAAGAATAATACAATACCAGAAAATTACTAGCAATAATGTTATTTCAAATGACAAATATATAATATAGAATAAATAATGTCTTTCATTATTATGGAGCTACCATAAAAAAATAAAATAAATTAGTAAATTAGTAAATGTATCTCAATCAAATTACTATTATTAATTGACATCACACTATGGGGCCTAGTTATCAAGCCGTCAACCTCAAATACGCTGGAACTCCGCAGCGTATTTGTGGCGAGGCTGATTCGCCTTAGTTATCAAAGGCTACAGACCGGCAAAGGTAGAATTTTGTGACGGAAACTTTGATCCGCCGGACTCAGTCCGACACAGATCGATTCTTACGTCACTCCAGATGTTCCGCACACAAGTGCAGCACAATCTGAATACTTTTGCTAATTATCAAAAAACTAGCAGGTACGCTCTGCACTTTTACGGTATGCATCTCTCCTGCTTCCTTCATCTGCCTGGTTGCCCCTCTGTATCCCTTTAATTTGCTAAAATACACTGGTATGCATATCTCCTGCTTCCTTCATCTGCCTGGTTGTCCCTCTGTATCCCTTTAATTTGCTAAAATACACTGGTATGCATCTCTCCTGCTTCCTTCATCTGCCTGGTTGCCCCTTTGTATCCCTTTAATTTGCTAAAATACACTGGTATGCATCTCTCCTGCTGTCTGGATTTATGATTTTTGTTAGATTTGTTATCAGTTCCTTTGTACAATATCTGTGTGCTTCCCAACCATTTGTCTTCCCCCAATCTAATTTGCAAGTGTGTATAACTCCAGTCTCCTAACTAGTCTGCCTGTGCACAGCTGTCCTGATTCAAATCATTACAATTTATAATCTGACTACTAGAAATAAGTGAACACTTGGCTCTCTGATGCCTTGGCTCTTTGTGCCCTGTGCTTCTAAGTGCCGAGTTAAGAACTGGAGTTGGAAACTGGAGGGGGAAACTGCAGTCCCACTAACAGGTAAAACTTACTAACTATACACCTGCACAATGCTTTCCATGTATTTTCTGCTATCTCTGTCTGCCCTTTTCCTGAAAATCACTGCACTTCCCTGTAGCAACAATAACCCTCACACTATCCTTATCTCACCCTCCCTTCTCTCATCCCCTATGCTCTCCTCTCATGAACTACTATGTCTCCTTAGAAATACTTCCTCATCTAACTCTCCTGTGTCTAATCATACCCGCTCCTACAACTCCCCCTCTCACCTTCTGTCACTCACACTCCTCCTACTGCTTGCTGCTGGTGACATCTCTCCTAACCCTGGCCCTGCAGCAATAACCACACTTTTACACTCTCACTCAGTCCCCCACCTCAAAAACTCTAGGTCACGCAATCCTAACAATCTCATCTCTATTAACACACAGCGCTTATCCCCTCTCTTTTCTTGTGCTCTTTGGAATGCACGCTCTGTCTGTAACAAACTCACAACTGTTCATGACCTTTTTATTTCTAATGCTTTCAATCTTCTAGCAATTACTGAAACCTGGTTATCATCTTCTGACACTGCTTCCATTGCTGCTCTCACGCACGGTGGTCTCCACTTTAGCCACACACCTAGGCCAGGTGATAGACATGGTGGCGGTGTTGGAATCTTACTCTCCCCCTCCTGCTCCTTTCAGCACCTGCAGCCTCATCCATCTCTCTCCTTTTCCTCCTTTGAAGTTCACTGCATCCGACTATTCTCCCCCCTCTCCCTCAGGGTGGCAGTTATCTATCGCCCCCCTGGACCAACCTCCCAATTCCTTGATAACTTTGCTGCCTGGCTTTCTCACTTTCTCTCTACAAATACACCTGCTTTAATCCTGGGGGACTTCAACATCCCCATTGATAACCCATCTGCCCCTGCTGCCTCTAAACTTCTCTCACTCACAAACTCCTTTGGTCTCTCACAATCCACCATATTCCCTACTCACCGCGACGGACACTCTATTGATCTAGTATTCTCCTACCTCTGCTCTCCCTCTGATGCCACCTGTCTCCCATTTCCCATCTCAGACCACCATCTGCTCACCTTTAAGCTTAATATACAGGCTAAACCTACTTCTCCCCCTCACCCCCGCACCTGTAGAAATCTGCACACTGTGGATCCTCTACAACTCTCCAACCTTATTCAAAAACACCTCCCCCACACTTCCACAATATCCTGCCCTGACCTTGCTACAACCCACTATAACAATACTCTCTCCTCGGCACTGGACACTTTCGCTCCTCCCCAAATACGCTAAACCCCACGTCGTCAGCTCCAACCCTGGCGCTCTAACCAAACACACTACCTGCAAAAATGCTCCTGTGCTGCTGAACGTGCCTGGAGGAAATCCCGCTCTGAATCAGATTTACTTCACTATAAGTTCATTCTTTATTCTTACTCCTCTGCCCTTCACTTAGCCAAGCAAACCTACTTCTCTTCTCTTATATCTACTCACTCCACAAACCCTAAACGTCTCTTCTCCATTTTCAACTCTCTCCTTTACCGACCTTCACCACCCCCTTCATCTGCCTTTAGTGCTCAAGACCTGGCAGACTACTTTCTCAACAAAACAATTACCATCCAAAGTAATATCCCAACACAAGTCTGCAACCTTCCATCTCCGCCCCCGACAACCCCCTCCACCACTCTCAGCACCTTCCCCCCTACCTCTGAGAATGAAGTGAGTTCCCTATTGTCTTCCTCACACCTCACTACCTGCCCACTTGACCCTATCCCTTCACATCTAATACCGTCTCTGTCTTCTACCCTCACTCCAGCTCTTACTCACATATTTAACCTATCCCTTACTACCGGTTCATTCCCATCTTCCTTCAAACATGCAAAGGTCACCCCCATCCTCAAAAAAACCTCCCTCGACCCCAATTCTCCTGCAAACTACCCTCCCATATCACTGCTTCCGCTAGCTTCAAAAGTCCTGGAAAAACTAGTCTTCGATCGCTTAACCCACTTCTTGTCCTCCAACTCACTGCTTGACCCCTTACAATCTGGCTTCAGTTCCCAACACTCAACTGAGACTGCCCTCACCAAAGTTACTAATGATCTTCTTTTTGCTAAAAAAAAATGGCCACTACTCAATACTTATCTTACTTGATCTGTCTGCTGCCTTTGACACAGTTGACCATCCCCTTCTCCTACGGACTCTTATCTCTCTAATAGGTCTTTTTCTGTCTCCTTTGCTGGTGGCGACTCCTCTCCATTGCCTCTGTCTGTTGGAGTACCTCATGGCTCTGTTCTGGGTCCCCTACTCTTCTCTATTTATACATCCTCACTGGGAAAACTTATCAGTAGCTATGGCTTCAACTACCACCTCTATGCTGATGATACCCAGATCTACCTATCCGCCCCTTTACTCTCTCCTTCTGTCCTTGCTCACATCGGTGTCTGCTTATCTGGCATTTCTTCTTGGATGGCCTCTCACCACCTAAAAATCAATATGTCCGGGGGGGCGGAGCTAGCCGCTGGAGAGTGAAGACGTGTCTGCCTGAAGCTCTCTCCTGCAGACTTATAAAACCCTGACATTTAGTGGGTTAAAGTACAAAATTTTTGCTTTTTGTTTGCCCCTGGTACTTAACCTGCTCACCCTAAGTACTCCGGACAGGACTGAAAGTATCGGTGGGACGTTTTACTCATTTACAGTCCGGGCATACTATTGCCTCTCTAACTAACGGTGCTCCTGAGGGGGACAGCAAAGAGACCTGCTCTCCGGAGGGTCGGGGCTCCGCTCCGGAGGGCCAATTACCACCTTATACAGAGGATTAGCCAAGGTCAACTGCCCTACATCGAGCCGGTTTGATTACAGACCCTGACCGCCTGATTCCTAGGACACAAGAAGCAACCTGCTCCGGATACCCTTGTCTTACCCTCAGCCCTGCCTACTGATTTGCTCCGGAGGGCCGGGGATCCGCTCCGGAGCACTGGTCAGCTGCGTGGGGTCTCCTAGTCACCGGACGCTCTGTACCTGTTTGTTTGAGGAGCCTCGGGGGCCAGCGCACGTGGGAGCCCGGGTGACCTGATCTGGAGACTGTGGAGGTTGCAGAGGCAAGTGGCGAGAGCTGTTCCGGTGCGGTGCCCGGGGGAGACGAAGCATTAGAGGTGCCGGAGGATCAGTTTCGCCCCTCAAGGCAGTGGCTGTTAGGCCTTTTTGTTCGTGCAGCACAGGAGGGCGCGAACGGCGGCCATCTTGGGCCTAGATTTGAAACAGATACCAGCGCCTGTTTGACTCCTCGATCCTCCACCATCAGCAGAGGATTTGCCGCCCAGCCGCACTCAGAGAATTGGTGAGACTATTCCTTTATATATTCCCTATATTGTTGGCCAGGTGTTGGGGGGCCTCCTCACATAGAGTTATATTGCCCAGCTTGGGGAGAGACTTTTCTAGAGGGGGCTCGAGCCGCTGTTGCCCCCCCCTTGAACATTGTGGATGTGCAGCCTAATCCTGTACTAGAGGAGGTCACACTGCCAGGCCCTAGATACGCTCTTGATGGGAGTAATCCTACCAAGTTAACAGCAGTCTCTTAGAAGCGCATCCCCATTGTTTATTAAGACCCATTCAACAGGCCCTGACAAGACATTCCCTGCCTGCTCACGCTACTTTTACTGGGGCTCTGAGCTGCTTGTCTGAACTTAGACTTAAACTGCTTTTTCAAAGTTGGGCCAGCCTCAAGCAGAACACCCCAAGACTCTCCTTAGATAATTAAGGAACCCAGTACTTTCCCAGCTACGTACAGCAGTCTGGCACATCATCTGTGTAACACACTTCTGCAGCCCATATTAGCCTGTGTATATGCCTTAGACTGTTAACAAATATTGCAGCTGTGCTATTTCATATGTCTCTGGCCCTGCACTGCACAGCCTGACATTCCATACTAACGGGCCTTATTACTATGCTGTTACCTTATTGCTGCTGCGTCAGCTTATATGTCTTTGGGCTTAGGCTCAAGGTGGAGTGTTGTGTTATTTCATTGCTGGTCTAACAACTTTTTTTTCCTGCAGGTCCAGTTCATGATAATAGTCCTGCCTGTATATTAAGCAACTGTATGCTTCATTTCCTTTGCAGGGATTGCTGTATAATATCGCCCATAATTACTCTGTGATTCCATTCTGCCTGAACCCCAGTTGCTCCTGTCTGCTTATTGCACTTACCTGAATTATTTACTATCTTAGGAAGCAAACTTAGCTTCTTGCTCTGAGCACTAGCTGACAGGGGCCACTGCTCCGGGTGATCTAGGTTTATAAGCCCGCCTGTGTAATACTCTCACTCTCTCACCTCATATTTTGACACAGTCAGGCTTGCCCTCACTGAACTAACAATTCACCTGTGGTATATTGACTGATTTCTATACCCTACTGACTAACCCCTCACCTCCCCGCTCCCGCCCGGCTTGTCCGGGTGGGTCACCTCCAACTCCCTTTTCCCTTCCTTCGGGTCGTATCCCCCTGCTCCCCGAGGTGAGGGACTAGCGTGGTGGCAACAAAACTGTACACTCATGTAATTTCTCCTCTTGATATGTAAATCAGCCCCGCTCCAACAATGTGATAGGTATTATGTAAACTACGTGCTTGATTTTAGTATGTATAACCCTTGAATTTCTTTCAAAGCAGCAGGATATTGCTCTTGAGCCTCCAGAGATTCACTACTTTGCCTTCCAGAGATCTAACCATTAACCTATAAGATGCCTCACATGATAAAGAAGCATTCAAAGTCTAACCCCAAACCCAGGAAGACAGTCTTTGACCATTTTGCCCACGTTTCTAAGGAACCCCCATCCCACCCAGGAGGTGAAATGAGTGAACCAGAGTCCCAAGATGAAGAATCTCAATCTAGCCAACACTCAGCATCTTCCTCCCAACATTACATTACAGAATCATCGCTCAAGAAACTCCTGGCCATCCAGACTAAGTCCATCACCCAAGAAATCCAACGCAGCTCAGCTGAACTCAAAAAGGAAATTTCAGAAATTGGTGACAGGGTTGATGCGCTGGAGCGCAAGCAAGATGATCAAGCTGTGGACCAATCCAATATCCTGGCCTATGCTGAAAACCTGGCTGAGCAGATCTCACAATTAGAATCTAAACTGGCTGACATGGAGGACAGATCGAGGCGTAGTAATATCAGATTCAGAGGAGTCCCAGAAACGGTAGCTCCAGCAGATATCCAAGGTTACCTCCAAGACCTCTTCAAAGAGCTAATAGGCACCCCGGAAGGACTGTCTGGCACAATGGAGAGAGCGCATAGGGCTCTGCGCCCCAGGTCGGTGAGTTCTGACAAGCCGAGGGACATTGTGGTGTGCTTCCATAGCTACCTATATAAAGATCGCCTCCTTCAAGCTGCTTATCGTAAACCAAACTTAAGTGGAAGGTTCGAGGGGGTACAAATATTACCTGACCTTTCAGCACACACCCTCCAACAACGCCGACACTTCCAGTCGGTGACCACTGCTCTGCGCAGGGCTAACTACCGTTATCGATGGGGGTTCCCAACCAGACTCATAGTTACCAAAGACAACCAGTCCATAACCATTACCACACCCTCGCAGGGTGCGACTCTGCTGACCTCATGGGGTTTATTAGTCGACCCCCAAAATGTACGGGCTCAACCTCAATCTACCTTGAAAGCTTCAGCCCCTGAATGGTCAACAAAAGAACAGAGAATAAAAAGGCCCAAGACACAACATCTGCAAGTTTCTCAAGGACATTCTGAGCATGCTGAATAGGCTCCTTCCGAAGTTACTTGACCTAGTTTATAAATAAGTCGGCTATTAGGTCTCCCCTGATGTTTTCTACTGACTAGCCTGCATTCTGAGGCAGGCAGGACCCCTGTGAGATTCTATAAGCCGTCACAATGTTCACTTTTGGAATAAGTTATATTTTATAAGTTATGATAAGTTATGTTACCTGCTGTTTTGTAATTATTTCGACTTAAGCACTTTATGTTTTGATAAATACGTCCCTGGAGCGGGGCTGACGCTTCTGCTACACTGAGCTAGCTCCGGAGCTGTTCATTCAGCCCCCCAATTGAAGACCACACTAGGGCTCTCTTGAGGTGGACTACTTCCACCACACCAGAGGCACTGCTAAGTGCCATCCTTCCTACCTACCTTTCCCCCTCCTCTCTATTTTCCCCATTCTGTCTTCCAGACCTAGGTACTACGACTTCACGGTCCCAACTCTCAATCACTACTAGACATGACTTCCTCTCCTTTGAGGTTTCTAACCCACAACGTTAGAGGACTTAATACTCCCTTTAAGAGAAGTCTCCTTTTGCGCTCGTTGAGGCACCACAACCCTGACATAGTATTCCTCCAAGAGACGCATTGGTTAAACGATGAACCGATCAGACTTTCCTCTAGGGATTACACGCACATTGAACATGCTCCCTTTACCAAAAAAGCCAGGGGCACTGCAATCCTCTTACATAAGAGACTGGCTGTTGAACCAGTCATGACCATCAGAGACCCACAGGCCAGATATATTATTCTAATCTGTAATATTAACCACGTGCTCTACACACTTGTTTCAGTCTACCTACCCAACATTCATCAACCTAAGTGCCTCAAACACATTCTCCATGTCATCTCTCAGCACAAACAAGGTAGGGTCATTATCTCGGGCGACTTCAACATGACCTGGGAACCGAAACTAGATAGAAAATCCTCTGACTTAGCTAGGACTCCTCCCCCTACGGAAAGACTTGCTGCGAAATTCCGCACACTTATGACAGGCTCAGGGTTCTTCGACATTTGGAGGGCTATCCACACTCAGGACAGAGACTACACCCACTACTCACTGCCACACCGACAATACGCCAGACTTGACTACATATTCTCTACGGCAGACTCCCTTGACCTAGTAACTAACACGGCCATCCATATTTGCCCTTGGTCGGACCACGACTGTGTTACCGTCGACCTTATATCTTCAAATACCACTCGCTCCAGACCCTCCTGGCGCATGCCCCACAACCTTTTGCAAGATATCCCCCTTAGAGAAAAATTACGCACAGAAATCAGACACTTTCTAGAAATTAATGACCGGGCACAAGTGGGTGATGACACCCTCTGGGGAGCTACTAAAGCGACCATAAGAGGCTTAATGATCTCTGAACAGGCTAAACTACGAAAGCAAGTGGGACTCTCGCTGTCTCAGTCTCACATTAAACTTAGAGAATTAGAGGCCCTAAATAGAGTAAAGCCTACTAACTCCGTAACGACCCAAATCACCAATATTAAAAACCACATATCTCAGCTAGAGCTTCGGAGAACCCAGGACAACTTAACTAAACTGAAGCAACTATACTTCTATAAGGGCAATAAGGCGGATACTCTCTTAGCCAATAAACTTAGAAGCAGAACTAGTATCGCACATATTCATGGCATTGTTAATTGAGGTTCCCTCCTTAAAATCCCCTCACAAATTGGGGAGGCTTTTGCTGAGTTTTACTCCAGCCTCTATAACATAGAAAAAACTGAGAACCCCCCAGTAACCTCAGAAGACTCCATTCGTGAGTATCTAAAAGCACTGAACCTACCGTCCCTCTCACCCGATCAAAAAGACACCTTAAATTTGCCATTCACCCTTAGGGAGGTACAACTGGTTATCAAGAACTCTAAATCATTTAAATCACCTGATCCAGATGGCTTCCCAGTGCATTTTTATAAAACTTACATCCAGGAGCTCTCCCCCCTGCTTCTTAGACTTTTCAATTTAGCTAGAGATGAAGGCAAATTTAGGAGTGAATTCCTTGAAGCCACTATTGTGACTATACTGAAACCTAATAAAGACCCCTCTTTTTGTGCCAGCTACAGGCCAATCTCACTAATCAACACTGATATTAAGTTCTTCTCCAAAATTCTAGCTAACCGTATTGCCAACCCCCTCCCCTATTTAATCAATCCAGACCAAGTTGGATTTATTCCCAAAAGAGAGGGTCCAGATAATACTAGAAGACTCTTGAATGTGATGTCCTTGTCGTCTAGCCTTAATAAACCTATGGCGATTATATCGCTAGACGCAGAAAAGGCCTTTGATCGGGTGAGATGGCGGTTTCTGTGGGAAGTACTTGATGCCTTTCAATTCCCGAATTCCCTCATGGGAGCAATTAAAGCCCTATACTCTACTCCTTCCGCTTCGGTTAAGGGACTAGGTTTCCAAACCCCCCCTTTTCAAATCTCCAATGGGACTAGGCAGGGTTGCCCCCTATCACCCCTACTTTTCGCGCTGGCCATAGAGCCGTTGGCAGAACAAGTTAGGCGCGACCCACACATGAGTGGGATTACCCTTTGTGGCACCAAGCACAATATAGCTTTATTTGCGGACGATATCACCCTTTTCTCTTCAGATCCTGCGTCCACCCTCCCTAGACTCTTAATTATAGTCAAGGAATTTAGTGCCCATTCTCACTACAAACTAAACATTCCCAAAACTGAGATTTACACCCAAGGCTTCCAGAGCTCGTCTATGGCCCCTCTAAAAATCAAATATCCTTTTAGATGGTCGGACACTTCAGTGACCCACTTAGGAGTCAAATTATCCAATGACTTCCCCCGGATTATCAGGGACAACTACCTCCCTTTGCTATCGGAGCTTCGCTCCCTCGGCAAGAGCTGGAACCTCTCGCAAGTTTCGTGGTTAGGGCGGATAGCAGCATTAAAGATGTCTTTTTTGCCTCGTCTCACATACTTATTCCGCTGTCTGCCAATCAGAGTGCCCAGGCACATTCTATTACAGTTTCAGAGCGAAATAACTAAACATATATGGCAGGGCAAGCCCCCAAGGGTGGCGCAGAGAGTGCTACAGCTACCTAGATCTAAGGGCGGTCTGGGCTCTCCCTCCGTGGTAAGATACTACGAGGGAGCAATGCTCACCCATGTCTCCCAATGGGGAGTCACGCAATCTTCCTGCAAATGGCACTCCATCGAACAGGCTTCACTCCCTTATAACCTAAGTTTACGTGACCTGATATGGACGCCGTCCCATTGCAGTAGGGAACTATCCTTGATAAACCCCATCATCCAGGAATGCCTGAAATTTTGGGACAAAATCCGCCACTCTAGACAAATTGCCCCTCACCCCTCTCCGATAACCTCATTATCCGGCCTGTTAGTAGGCCTACAGGATGCCCATCCTCTGAGATGGACCCAAATTGGAATAAAGGTGGTCTCGGACCTCTGGCTACCGGCACCGGAGTGTGGATTTAAAACTGAGTCCCAATTGGGGGCTGATGTGGCCCTACCCCATATCCTGAAATTTGAATATTACAGAATCAAAAGTTTTATGACCGCCTGGGGCTTCAAGCCTCAGTCAAATCGCCCTCTGACCCCGTGGGAGTCCACTTGGAACCTAGGAAAGAGGCTATATAGACCCCTCTCTAGACATTACACCCTGTTGGACTCGGATCCAAACCCAGTTCCGGCCCCTCACCTGGCCAAGTGGAGCTTCCTGCTAGACAAACCGCTCACAGTAGATGATTGGGAACAAGCGCTCGAACGAACCAAAAAAGCTGTACATTGCACCACCCTATATGAAACTTATTACAAGTTGGTGGCCCATTGGTACTATGTGCCCATCAGGCTAGCTAAAATATTCCCTAGCGCATCTCCGTACTGTTGGAGAGATTGTGGTCAGAGAGGGGACGCTCTGCACATTTGGGGGGAGTGCCCTAAAATACGCCCTTTATGGACAAAATGTTTTGGAGCCCTCTCCAAAATGGGAATCTCCTTACGTAGCTCTCCTGCAGTTGCCCTATTACACATAGGTACCCACTCTCTCCCCAAACACCATGCTTACATTAGTATATACCTCTTCATGTCCATCAAACACCTGATTGCCTGTGACTGGAAATCAGAGCCCTCACCTAGTTGGACGAGAGTTTGCTACTATATGGCCTACTTATATAATATGGAAAAAAGCATATTTTACAACCTAGGTAATTCTGACCTATTTGAGCTTACATGGACCAACTGGAAAGACACTTATGATACAACCTGGAGACCTAATGTCCTCACTCCCTCCTAGCTATTCCCGGAGGGAATGAGAGATCTGACCTAGGGATAGTTCTTACTAGGCCCAGCTGGATTTCCTTTGAAACACCCACCTACGACCAATGACATATTACTCAACCCTTTTCCCTACCCCCCTATCCCACCCTTAGACCTTTCTCCCTTCCCCCCTCTATTTGGCCAAGAGACCTTTGGGTCTCCCCTGACTGCGTTATAAAGTACCTTTAATTATATTAGTTCATGATGGTGTTATAAGTACTTCCTTGAACAGTATATCAATTATTTCGCAATGTATGTCTATAGACAGTTTAGAGGACGGACTGTGTCCTCGCATTGTTATATTTGCATCTGTAATGTTCTCTTGGTTTTCATTATTCGTATATTTATACTTGTAAACTCGATAAGTTTAATAAAGCTCTTTTGAAAACTCAAAAAAAAAAAAAAAAAAAATCAATATGTCCAAGACTGAGCTCCTTCTAATCCCCCCTCTAATTCTACCCCGGTTCCTAACTTTTCAATCACTGTTGGTGATACCACTATCTCCCTGTCCGTGTCCTAGGAGTTACACTTGACTCCAATCTGTCCTTCATTCCCCACATCCAATTGCTCTCTTCCTCCTGTCGCAACCATCTACGCAATATCTCCAAAATCCGTCCATTTCTGAGTGCTGAAACTACTAAACAGCTAATGCACTCCCTGGTAATCTCCCGACTTGACTACTGTAATAACCTACTAACTGGCCTCCCTCTCTCCCGCCTCTCCCCTCTTCAATCCATCCTAAATGCCTCTGCTAGGCTAATACACCTCTCCCGACGCTCTGTATCTGCTGCACCTCTCTGCGAGTCCCTTCACTGGCTACCCATCCATAGCAGAATTAAATTCAAAATTCTCATCCTGACCTACAAAGCCCTTACCAACGTAACCCCCCCCCTACCTAGCCTCACTCATTAAGAAATATACTCCACCCCGCCCCCTAAGATCCAACAATGACCTGCTCCTTGCATCTTCTACCATCACCTCCTCCCATGCCAGGCTACAGGACTTCTATCGTGCAGCACCAACCACCTGGAATGCACTTCCCAGAGCTGTTAGACTTTCCCCTAACCTTTCCTCCTTTAAATGCTCCCTAAAGACCTTTCTGTTCATGGAAGCCTATCTCTAAATCAGTAAAAAATGAATTCTACCTGCCTAACTGCTGCCCCATCTAACTCCCCACTAACATCATTCTCACCTGCAGTCCCCACCTCCTTTTTCTCACCCTCCTACCATCTAGAGTTCCCACGGGAACAGGGCCCTCAATTCCCCCTGTATGTGTTTTGTTAAACTTTGTTGTCTTCTATATTGTATTGTACTGTACTTTTATCTTTGTACCCATGGACAGCACTGCGGAATCTGTTGGCGCCTTATAAATAAATAATAATAATAATAATTATAATTGCCACTGAAGAATAATACAATACCAGAAAATTACTAGCAATAATGTTAAAAAATAAAATAAATTAGTAAATTAGTAAATGTATCTCAATCAAATTACTATTATTAATTGACATCACACTATGGGGCCTAGTTATCAAGCCGTCAACCTCAAATATGCTGGAATTCCGCAGCGTATTTGTGGCAAGGCTGATTCGCCTTAGTTATCAAAGGCTACAGACCGGCAAAGGTAGAATTTTGTGACGGAAACTTCGATCCGCCGGACTCAGTCCGACACAGATCGATTCTTACGTCACTCCAGATGTTCCGCACACAAGTGCGGCACAATCTGACTACTTTTGCTAGTTATAAAAAAACTAGCAGGTACGCTCAGCACTTTTACGGCCCAGCGTACCTGGTTTTCAACCCGCCACCCTGGAGGCGGCGGATCCCATAGGAATCAATGGGAGTCTGACCATAGCGAAAGTACAAGTTCGCTGCTGACAGATATCCCATTGATTCCTATGGGAGCTGTCTACACCTAACACCCTAACATGTACCCCGAGTCTAAACACCACTAATTTGTCCCCCCCTACACCGCCGCAACTAAATAAAGTTATTACCCCCTAAACCGCCGCTCCCGGAGCCCACCGCAAGCTACTCTATACATATTAACCCCTAAACCGCCGCTCCCGGAGCCCACCGCAAGCTACTCTATACATATTAACCCCTAAACTGCCACTCCCTGACCCCGCCGCAACTATAATAAATGTATTAACCCCTAATCTGCCCCCCCTACACCGTTGCCACCTATAATACATTTATTAACCCCTATCCTGCCCCCACTACACCGCCGCCACTGTAATAAATTTATTAACCCCTAAACCTAAGTCTAACACTAACCCTAACACCCCCCTAACTTAAATATTAATTAAATAAATCAAATAATATTTCTATTATTAACTAAATTAATCCTATTTAAAACTAAATACTTACCTTTAAAATAAACCCTAATATAGCTACAATATAAATAATAATTATATTGTAGCTATCTTAGGATTTATTTTTATTTTACAGGCATCTTTCAATTTATTTTAACTAGGTACAATAGCTATTAAATAGTTATTAACTATTTAATAGCTACCTAGTTAAAATAAAGAGATATTTACCTGTAAAATAAAAAACTAACCTAAGTTACAATTACACCTAACACTACACTATACTTAAATAAATTATTCCTATTTAAAACTAAATACTTACCTGTAAAATAAACCCTAAGATAGCTACAATGCAATTAATAATTACATTGTAGCTATTTTAGGATTTATATTTATTTTACAGGTAACTTTGTATTTATTTTAGCTAGTTAGAATAGTTATTAAATAGTTATTAACTATTTAATAACTACCTAGCTAAAAGAAATACAAAATTACCTGTAAAATATATCCTAACCTAAGTTACAATTAAACCTAACACTACACTATCATTAAATTAATTAAATAAATTAACTACAAATAACTACAATTAAATACAATTACATAAACTAACTAAAGTACAAAAAAATAAAAAAAGCTAAGTTATAAAAAATAAAAAAAATAGGTTACAAACATTTAAAAACACCTAATCTAAGGCCCCTAATAAAATAACAACCCCCCCCAAAATAAAAAAATGCCCTACCCTATTCTAAATTAAAAAAGTTCAAAGCTCTTTTACCTTACCAGCTCTTAAAAGGGCCTTTTGTGGGGCATGCCCCAAAGAATTCAGCTCTTTTGCCTGTAAAAGAAAAATACAACCCCCAACATTAAAACCCACCACCCACATACCCCTAATCTAACCCGAACCCCCCTTAAAATAACCTAACACTAATCCCCTGAAGATCATCCTACCTTGAGTTGACTTCACTCAGCCGAGCAGCGATGGAACCAAAGAGGAGATCCGGAGCGGCAGAAGTTATCATCCAAGGGGCGCTGAAGAAATCTTCCATCCGATGAAGTGATCCTCCAGTCGGCGCTGAAGAAGTCTTCCATACGGGCGATGTCATCTTCCAAGAGGCCCTGAAGAAGTCTTCTATCCGGGCAATGTCCTCTTCCAAGCGGGGTCTTCAATCTTCATCCCGCTGACGCGGAACATCCTTCTTTACCGACGGACTACCAACGAATGAAGGCTCCTTTAAGGGATGTCATCCAAGATGGCGTCCCTTCAATTCCGATTGGCTGATAAGATTCTATCAGCCAATCGGAATTAAGGTAGGAAAAATCAGATTCAAGTTCAATCCGATTGGCTGATCCAATCAGCCAATCAGATTGATTTTGCATTCTATTGGCTGATCGGAACAGCCAATAGAATGCGATCTCAATCTGATTGGCTGATTGGATCAGCCAATCGGATTGAACTTGAATCTGATTGGCTGATTCAATCAGCCAATCAGATTTTTCCTACCTTAATTCCGATTGGCTGATAGAATCCTATCAGCCAATCGGAATTGAAGGGACGCCATCTTGGATGACATCCCTTAAAGGCGGTATGTCGGCGGTATGAAGATTGAAGACCCCGCTTGGAAGATGACATCGCCCGGATAGAAGACTTCTTCAGCGCCTCTTGGAAGATGACATCGCCCAGATGGAAGACTTCTTCAGCGCCGACTGGAGGATCACTTCATCGTATAGAAGATTTCTTCAGCGCCCTTTGGAGGATAACTTCTGCCGCTCCGGATCTCCTCTTCGGTTCCATTGCTGCTTGGCTGAGTGAAGACGACTAAAGGTAGGATGATCTTCAGGGGTAGTGTTAGGTTATTTTAAGGGGGGTTTGGGTTAGATTAGGGGTATGTGGGTGGTGGGTTTTAATGTTGGGGGGTTGTATTTTTCTTTTACATGCAAAAGAGCTGAATTCTTTGGGACATGCCCCACAAAAAGGCCCATTTAAGGGCTGGTAAGGTAAAAGAGCTTTGAACTTTTTTAATTTAGAATAGGGTAGGGCATTTTTTTATTTTGGGGGTTTGTTATTTTATTAGGGGGCTTAGATTAGGTGTAAGTAGCTTAAAATTGTTGTAATATTTTTAAAATGTTTGTAACTTATTTTTTTTTATTTTTTGTAACAGCATTTTTATTTTTTGTACTTTAGTTAGTTTATGTAATTGTATTTAATTGTAGTTATTTGAAGTTAATTTATTTAATTTATTTAATGATAGTGTAGTGTTAGGTTTAATTGTAATTTAGGTTAGGATTTATTTTACAGGTAATTTTGTATTTCTTTTAGCTAGGTAGTTATTAAATAGTTAATAACTATTTAATAACTATTCTAACTAGCTAAAATAAATACATAGTTACCTGTAAAATAAATATAAATCCTAAGATAGCTACAATGTAATTATTATTTATATTGTAGCTATATTAGGGTTTATTTTAAAGGTAAGTATTTAGTTTTAAATAGGATTAATTTAGTTCATAATAGAAATATTATTTAGATTTATTTAATTAATATTTAAGTTAGGGGGTGTTAGGGTTAGTGTTAGACTTAGGTTTAGGGGTTAATCATTTTATTACAGTGGCGGCGGTGTAGTGGGGGGCAGGATAGGGGTTAATAAATTGAATATAGGTTGCGGCGGGGTCAGGGAGTGGTGGTTTAGGGGTTAAACTATTTATTTAGTTGCGGCGAGGTGCGGGATCAGCAGGATAGGGGTTAATAACTTTATTATAGAGGGCGAAGGTATAGGGGGGGGCAGGATAGGGGTTACTAGGTATAATGTAGGTGGCAGCGGTGTCCGGGAGCGGCGGTTTAGGGGTTAATACATTTATAAGAGTTGTGGCGGGGTCTAGGAGCAGCGGTTTAGGGGTTAATACATTTATAAGAGTTGTGGCGGGGTCTAGGAGTGGCGGTTTAGGGGTTAGTAACTTTATTTAGTTGCGGGAGGCTCCGGGGGCGCCGGTATAGGGGGTAGAACAGTGTAGTTTAGTGTGGGTGCTTAGTGACAGGCTAGCAAGAAAGCTGTAAAAAAGCCGAAGAGCAACGAGATCGGATGAGTGATAACTCTCACAGTCCGCTGCTCATCGCCCCGTACTTGGTGCGCGGCTTTTTGACAGCTTTTTTGATAACTTAGGCGAAGTTTTGCAGGTCTGCGGCGGTGATGTGAGGCGAGCTTAGGCGGGCGTATTGAACCAGCGAAGGCAGGTAAATTAGACACGTTGATAACTACCCCCCTATGTGCTTGTTACTAAATAACAGCAGCTCTATGCAAGTGTGCATAACCTTAACCTTTATCTACTCCAACCTGGACCTAACCCCACTACAATTAACCCTAACTGTGACTGAGGCCCCAGCTGTAATCTACACTAAGGACAACCCCCCCATACATTCTTCCTTAAAGGGACAGTCTACACCAGAATTTTTATTGTTTTAAAAGATAGATATTCCCTTTATTACCCATTCCCCAGTTTTGCATAACCAACACAGTTATAATAATATTCTTTTAACCTCTGTGATTATCTTGTATCTAAGCCTCTGCAAACTGCCCCTTTTTCAGTTCTTTTGACAGACTTGCAGTCTAGCCAATCAGTGCCTGCTCCCAGATTACTTCATGTGCACGAGCACAGTGTTATCTATATGAAATATGTGAATTAACACCCTCTAGTGGTGAAAAACTGTTAAAATGCAATCTGAAAGAGGTGGGCTTCAAGGTCTAAGAAATTAGCATATGAACCTCCTAGGTTAAGCTTTCAACTAAGAATACCAAGAGAACAAAGTAAAATTGGTGATCAAAGTAAATTGGAAAATTGTTTAAAATTACCTGCTCTATCTGAATCATGAAAGTTTATTTTAGCCTAGACTGTCCCTTTAACTGTAACTCATTCATTCAACCATAATTGATCCTAACTGAACTGATTCCTGTTTAACTGTTTCACAAAACAAAGTGTCACAAAACACATCAAAAATATTATACAAAGTACAGTTATATTCATAATAACACTATCTAATAGAGAGAGAGCTATGTTTATATGTTTGTACATATGTATTTATATGTGTATATATGTATTTACAGACATTTATACACATATAAATACATAAATACAAATGCATATATAAGAAGCGTGTATGTGAAACACGTGTTAGGGGTGTTTTGCACTTGGAGTTTCCTCTACTTTTTATGTAAGTAGCAACAAAAGAACAAGGCTGAGGCCACAAGCTTGTAGAATTCTAAATGTATTGGCTGTGCCAAGTGATAACTAAAGGTAACAAACAGGAACGCCTGATGCATTTCGCACATACGCACATGTGTGTGTTCCTGAACTATAATTAAGTTGGGAAGTTATGGATGGGGAACTTTAAATAATATTAAATATAATAAAGCTCTGGGATTGTAGGAGCTTAGACAATAGTTGAGTTTGGTATGTATGGGTCTTGTGAATGGATGTTTTCACCAAAACTCTATAGTTTATTCCTATCCACTTAATTGTATATAATCATCTTCAGGCACCCTGCACATAGGAATATTAGTTACCGATAGCTACTGTGTTAATATTTTTACAAACTAGTCACAATGTTTTGTAATTTTTGTTTAAGCCATAAAATATTGCTACATCTGATGGAGATTACTAACATAGAGCTAGATTACACTAAGAGCGCTCCACTTTGTAATATCAGCGCACAATAATGTGTGCTGGTATTACAAGTACAACGCAATGCAACCTCAAGATTGCGGTAGTCAATTTAGGGGTAATTACATAAGATAAGGAAACACCACATAAAGTATAAAGGATAGAACATAACATAACAAAAGTATAAATTAAATGTGAGCAGGGCACACATTCACATGTTGCTGTGTTTATCCTGGCACAGTATAGAGACAGAGATGATTATGTTATGCCAGCTCAACTGATACACAGGTCCTGGCACATCATATAATGCACTGGCAGGAGACTGGCACTTATTTGCCTCATATACAGAACATTATACCAGCCTGTAATACAGAGGTCCCGGCAAGGCTGGTACTGTTATAGTAAATATATTGTTCACATTATATAATGCACTGGCAGGAGACTGGCACCTATTAGCCTCATATACAGGTAAGTATACCAGATTGTAATACAGAGGTCCGGGCAAGGCTGGTATTGTTATAGTAAATATACTGTTCACATTATATAATGCACTGGCAGGAGACTGGAACCTATTAGCCTCATATACAGATAACTATTCAGCCTGTAATACAGAGGTCCTTGCAAGGCTGGTATTGTTATAGTAAATTTACTAGTCACATTATATAATGCACTAGCAGGACACTGGCACCTATTAGCCTTATTTACAGATCATTATACCAGAATATATAACAGAGGTCCTGGCAAGGTTGGTATGTTATAGTAAATGTACTGGTCATATTATATAATGCACTGGTAGGGGACTGGCATCTATTAGCCTCATGCACAGATCATTATACCAGCCTGTAATACAGAGGTCCTGGCAAGGCTGGTATTATTATAGTAAATATACTGGTCACTGTGTGAATATGTGTTGATTCATCATGTGTATCATCAATTTGTGCATAGGATATGTTATAATAACAAACAAACTGGATGATGGAGTAATGGTTTTCCTTGATAAAATTAATACTGTTACTTCACACAATATAGCTTGAGAGACCCCAACAGACCAAAAAAGATGTTGCAAAATCTGAACTTGCAACAATTTGCTCTACAGCTCTTCTCACACTGAGCAAGACTCCCTCCACCCAGAGCTGACACAGCTGCCCCGCCCCCTCCCTGCCCCTCCAGGGCCCCCACTCGGCCACTGTGGCCCCCACGCATCCCCCTCGCCCCCCGTCCCCCCCATGCCCCCCCTCAACCTGAGCTCACACTCACCATTGTGCGCACCTTCAACTCAGTGCTAAGCTCACTACTCCTCCAGTCTGTTTCACTGCCGCACTGCAGACTCCCAGCCAGTCCCAGACTCCTACTGACTAGACGACTGCACATGCAGTCACAAACCGATTGAGGAGACTCAGACTACACGTGCAGTCAGTCAGGAGGAGTTCCGGGCGGCAACCAGCAGGAGGTCAAAGAAAGTTTGTGCTGCCAGCATGCCAGAAGTTATTGCAATTTGAAAACAAATAAATGAAAAAGAAAAAAAAAACAACAACCTACCTGTCTGAAGTTTTAAATTTTGAAATATAAATTGTATTCTATATTGGTTCATTTCTCTACTGTGAATTTTTACACTGTGGACACCCTTTGTATCTTGGTTGCTTCATGTAACTTAATTAATCTATATAAATACATGAATGCCATATTAAAATGTATCCTCTTCAAATATTAAAATGTATTAACAGATCTACTTAAAATGGACCTTATGAGTAAACTACTATTGATATCCAGATTATTTACTAACATAATGTTCCAAATAACTGTATGCTGTTTATATTGCTATAAAGATTTGGCTTGTGGTAAACAAAAGCTGAGTAAATTGATCATGATTTCATAAGCCTAAGCACATTATATAGATGTAAAATGTTCACTGAGTACTATAATGTTGCTGATAATTCGCTGTGACATCAATAATTATTTAATGCGATTGGCCAAAGTTTTATGAACTGAATATGGATGAAAAATGAAACAAATAACTAACGGCTAGATTTAAAGTTCTGCGGCCAAAGGGGTGCGTTAGCTACGCGTGTATTTTTTCCCCCGCACCTTTAAAATACCTCTGGTATTTAGAGTTCACAGAAGGGCTTCGTTAGGCTCCAAAAAGGGAGCGTAGAGCATAATTTACCGCCACTGCAACTCTAAATACCAGCGGTGCTTACGGACGCGGCCAGCTTCAAAAACGTGCTCGTGCACGATTCCCCCATAGGAAACAATGGGGCAGTTTGGGCTGAAAAAAAAAACTAACACCTGCAAAAAAACAGCGTTCAGCTCCTAACGCAGCCCAATTGTTTCCTATGGGGAAACACTTCCTATGTCTGCACCTAACACCCTAACATGTTCCCCGAGTCTAAACACCCCTAACCTTACACTTATTAACCCCTAATCTGCTGCCCCCGCTATCGCTGACCCCTGCATATTATTTTTAACCCCTAATCTGCCGCTCCGTACACCGCCGCAACCTACGTTATCCCTATGTACCCTTAATCTGCTGCCCCTAACCCCCGCCGACCCCTATATTATATTTATTAACCCCTAATCTGCCCCCCCCAACGTCGCCGCCACCTACCTACAATTATTAACCCCTAATCTGCCGACCAGACCTCACCGCTACTATAATAAATGTATTAACCCCTAAAGCTAAGTCTAACCCTAACACTAACACCCCCCTAAGTTAAATATAATTTAAATCTAACAAAATAAAATAAATATTATTAAATAAATTATTCCTATTTAAAGCTAAATACTTACCTGTAAAATAAACCCTAATATAGCTACAATATAAATAATAATTATATTGTAGCTATTTTAGTATTAATATTTATTTTACAGGCAACTTTGTATTTATTTTAACCAGGTACAATAGCTATTAAATAGTTAATAACTATTTAATAGCTACCTAGATACAATAATTACAAAATTACCTGTAAAATAAATCCTAACCTAAGTTACAATTAAACCTAACACTACACTATCAATAAATAAATTAAATAAACTATCTACAATTATCTACAATTATATCAACTAAACTAAATTCCAAAAAAAAACAAACACTAAATTACAAAAACAAACAAACACTAAATTAAAAAAAAATAAAAAAGATTACAAGAATTTTAAACTAATTACACCTACTCTAAGCCCCCTAAAAAAATAACAAAGCCCCCCAAAATAAAAAAATGCCCTACCCTATTCTAAAATGAAAATTTAACAGCTCTTTTACCTTACCAGCCCTTAAAAGGGCCTTTTGCAGGGCATGCCCCAAAGAATTCTTCTCTTTTGCCTGTAAAAAAAAAAATACAATACCCCCCCCGCCAACATTACAACCCACATACCCCTAATCTAACCCAAACCCCCCTTAAATAAACCTAACACTAAGCCCCTGAAGATCTTCCTACCTTGTCTTCACCACGCCGGGTATCACTGATCCGTCCAGAAGAGGGTCCGAAGTCTTCCTCCTATCCGGCAAGAAGAGCTCCTCCAGAGGGTCCAAAGTCTTCATGCTATCCGGGCAGAAGAGGACATCCGGACCGGCAGACATCTTCATCCAAGCGGCATCTTCTATCTTCTTCCATCCGGCGCGGAGCGGGACCATCTTCAAGCAGCCGTCGCGGAGCCATGCTTCTTCACCGACGGACTAACGATGAATGAAGGTTCCTTTAAGGGTAGTTATCCAAGATGGCGTCCCTCGAATTCCGATTGGCTGATAGGATTCTATCAGCTAATCGGAATTAAGGTAGGAAAAATCTGATTGGCTGATTGAATCAGCCAATCAGATTCAAGTTCAATCCGATTGGCTGATTGGATCAGCCAATCATATTGAGCTTGCATTCTATTGGCTGATTGGAACAGCCAATAGAATGCGAGCTCAATCTGATTGGCTGATTGGAGCTGTTAAATTTTTATTTTAGAATAGGGTAGGGCATTTTGTTATTTTGGGGGGCTTTGTTATTTTTTTAGGGGGCTTAGAGTAGGTGTAATTAGTTTAAAATTCTTGTAATCTTTTTTTATTTTTTGTAATTTAGTTTTTGTTTGTTTTTGTAATTTAGTGTTTGTTTTTTTTTGTAATTTAGTTTTGTTGATATAATTGTAGATAATTGTAGATAGTTTATTTAATTTATTTATTGATAGTGTAGTGTTAGGTTTAATTGTAACTTAGGTTAGGATTTATTTTACAGGTAATTTTGTAATTATTTTATCTAGATAGCTATTAAATAGTTATTAACTATTTAATAGCTATTGTACCTAGTTAAAATAAATACAAAGTTGCCTGTAAAATAAATATTAATCCTAAAATAGCTACAATATAATTATTATTTATATTGTAGCTATATTAGAGTTTATTTTACAGGTAAGTATTTCGATTTAAATAGGAATAATTTATTTAATAATATTTATTTTATTTTGTTAGATTTAAATTATATTTAAAGGGCCATAATACCCAAATGTTTAAACACTTGAAAGTGATGCAGCATAGCTGTAAAAAGCTGACTAGTAAATATCTCCTGAACATCTCTATGTAAAAAAGAAAGATATTTTACCTCAAAAGTTCTTCAGTAGCCACCTCCCATTGTAAAGGATTTCTAAGCAGCATTTTAGTGTGTCTGTCCTGGGACAACTGAAGGGATGAGCATCGTGAACTCTCATATTATTTCACCAATCAGGCAAAGGAAGCTTACTATGAAATCTCATGAGAGTTAAGTCAAATCTCATGAGATCACAGTAAGAGTTCATGACCTCAGCACTGCTGGCTGCTGTTCATTTCTTCATTTTTTTTTTTTTTACCGGCAGCTGGGAGCAGGTGAAGTATAACTTTTTACACGGAACTTACTCTGCTGAGCTGAGGAGATTGTGAGGTAAAATATCTTCCTTTTTTACATAGAGATGTTCAGGTGATATTTTCCTGTCAGCTTTTTACAGTTATACTGCATCAGTTTCAAGTGATTTAGCATATGAGTATTATGTCCCTTTAACTTAGGGGGGTGTTAGTGTTAGGGTTAGACTTAGCTTTAGGGGTTAATACATTTATTAGAGTAGCGGCGAGGTCCGGTCGGCAGATTAGGGGTTAATACTTGAAGTTAGGTGTCTGCGATGTTAGGGAGGGCAGATTAGGGGTTAATACTATTTATTATAGAGTTTTTGAGGTGGGAGTAAGGCGGATTATGGGGTTAATAACTTTATTATAGTAGCGGTGAGGTCCGGTGGGCAGATTAGGGGTTAATAATTGCAGGTAGGTAGCGGCGACGTTGGGGGGGGCAGATTAGGGGTTAATAAATATTATGTAGGGGTCGGTGATGTTAGGGGCAGCAGATTAGGGGTACATAGGGATAATGTAGGTGGCAGCAGTGTGCGGTCGGCAGATTAGGGGTTAAAAAATTTAATAGAGTGGCGGCGATGTGGGGGAGGCCTCGGTTTAGGGGTACATAGGTAATTTATGGGTGTTAGTGTACTTTAGAGCACAGTAGTTAAGAGCTTTAGGAACCAGCGTTAGCCCAGAAAGCTCTTAACTCCTGGCTTTTTTCTGCGGCTGGAGTCTTGTCGTTAGATTTCTAACGCTCACTTCAGCCAAGACTCTAAATACCAGGGTTAGAAAGATCCCATTGAAAAGATAGGATACACAATTGACGTAGGGGGATCTGCGGTATGGAAAAGTCACGGCTGGAAAGTGAGCGTTAGACCCTTTCATGACTGACTCTAAATACCAGTGGGCGGTAAAAACCAGTGTTAGGACACCCTAACGCTGGTTTGGACGGCTAACGCAGAACTCTAAATCTAGGCGTAAGAATCTAATGGACGTTTTGATTGTCTTTGCAGTTATATCTGCATCAGTTCAAGAGGAGGCATTATTGTTTTAATTCCCCAGTGTTTGTAGGCTGCTGGACATCTGTGAGGAAGCACTACAGGTAGTTAAATAGTTTTAGCAAATGGATAAACACCGGCAGTTTATTGTAAATGGAAGAATACGTCTAAAGCAGTATTTGGGCTTTACAATAGGGCTCTCTCTTCATTCTTATCTGGCCTTCATATAACAAAATTGTGTAATGTTTTCACTTCAACTGTTACTACATGTTACCCTAGGCAGTTTATGTTCAGATTATGGGGCCGATTAATAAAGTGTCTGGCGGACATGATCCGCTGTAGCGAATCATGTCTGCCAGACATCGATAAATGCAGACAGCATATGCTGTCTGCATTTTTCATTGCACAAGCATTTCTGGTGAACTGCTTGTGCAATGCCACCCCCTGCAGATTCGCGCCCAATCGGCCAATAGCTGCGTGTGTCAACCCGATCGTATGAGATCAGGCGGATTGATATCCGCCTCCTCAGAGGATGCGTACAAGTTAAGGAGCAGCGGGGTCTTAAGACCGCTGCTTCTTAACTCCTATTTCCAGCGAGTCTGAAGGCTCAAGTAGAAACAGGGGTATACGGCCACATTTGGCTGGATGGATTATCAGTGCAGTCATTATCTGTGGCCCTATTCTGCTCATCATCCTACTGAGGTATGCTGTTCAATGAAGGATATCAGTAGAATAAAGCAAATTTGATTATAGAAAACAAATAGAAAGATTTTTAAAATTGCTCTATCTGTACCATGAAAGTTGTATTTTGACTTTACTGTCCCTTTAATACATCTATACATATACCGTCTATACATGACATGCTATTTGGCTTGGTGTCTACTGTATTATTATTTCTCAGTGTGCAGCAGCACTAAGTTGTAAATAGATGCTGATGGCATAAATATTCTTCAGATTTTTCCTTGCCAGGATTAATTCTATTTTGAATATATTCTTTTTTAGTGATATGAAGCATTTGCTTGGTGTTAAAAGTTTCATGAATATTAAAGTGAGTTAAAAAGGGAAACCCATCAGAAATCTGCTCATAAGCAGCTTGAACATCCCACTCACAGTTTTCTGAGCTGTTGGAATTCAGTAAAACACTGCAGATAGAGATAAGTTTTTAAGGTATGAAGTAAACAATAACAGCTTTTTTTATATTGAATGTCTCGCATAATAAATGGAAGGAAAGAGAAACTGTTAAATCAATTTAAAATAATATTGGGACTTCAATATTTTGGATATTCCTAATTCTGCACAATGGCTAAGTATGAGAATAATGTTTTTTTTTTTTAAAACATTCAAAATAATAAATTTGTGCCAGCCAGAAACGCTCAACTGTTAATTGAATTATATTGTAAATGGTTCTAAGTGCATAGTGATTTCCTTTATTACATGATAGTTTAATGGTATAGTAGTACCGTGAATTATATAGTTTTAGCCTTGATTTTGTTTTTGTTTTATAAAAAAACTATAGCTCTGGTAAAGGATAAATATCAAGAAATATCAATATGGTTGTTTCATAGGGAGATATACATACGTAACGGCAATGTTGCTACAAGGACACTAAGTATCTGCTTACTCCATGGTACTATTTTACTTGTGAGGGAATTATCCTTTCCCAGGTCCATTTTAGCCCTGTTCTTCTGTTAATGAGGCCCATTTATCAAGCTCCGTATGGAGCTTGTGGGGCCGTGTTTCTGGCGAGTCTTCAGACTCGCCAGAAACAGCAGTTATGAAGCAGCGGTCTAAAGACCTCTGTTTCATAATCCTATCCGCCTGCTCTGAGCAGACGGAAAGGAATCGCCACAATTCAACCGCATTCAGTGAGGTCTTGCGGACCTGATCGCACTGTCGGATCAGGTCCGCAAGACCTTTGATAATTTGGCTTCATAGACTGCATTACAATGGTGCAGACTATTCGCTGGAACTGCAGGGGTTAACTGAGGTAGCTTCTGTTCTTTGTTTTGTTGACTTTAGTAATACAATTAGTGTTAGAACTACTGTTGGGGATTTGCTATTCCTTCCTGTTTGATTATAATGTTTTATTAATTTGATGTCGTTAGCCCTTTGGTCTAGTGTAAACTGACTGTCAGGTTGTTAGCAGGATGTGATTAAGTACCTATGTTACCCCCCCCCCTTATGTAACAGTGTACTGTGTTCTCAATAAAGATTTTTTAGTCTGTCTCCCACTTTATCCAGTGTGTGGCTGATATTTGTGGGGGGAATGTGAGACATTAATCTTCCTTGCTGTGGTTCTCTAGGGGGCTCTTGGCACTACCAGTCAGGTGGTGCTAAAAAGGAAAGCACGCTGCTGGATTTTCCCTGCCAGAGAAGGGAATAATGCTGAGGCAGAAGAGGTCTGGATCCCAAGCAAGGGTCCATTCCTCTGGTGACCGGTGCTTAGCCTAATGTGCTTAATTATAAATAATAATGTGATGTAAAGGAAAATATTCTAAAGCAAAACATACATGTTCTAATTCACAAGAGCATGTAATTTTAGCATAATCCCTGTAAAGAAGAGCAAACAATGTATATATTAAGCATGAAATAATAAAAGACGGGAGTTTGCCCCATATTGTACAGAACTGATAAATCTTGGAATGCAGGCTACTCTTATTTATCCAGCAAAACTTAAAATATTGCACAACTCTAAAATTATAATAATGGATAAGATAGAGGATGTTAGGATTTTTGTGGAAAAGGTTAAAGGGTAAGGAAGGAGGAGAGGAAAAGGAATACGGAAAAAAGGAAGAAAACTTTATTATTTCTGGTGTCAGTCATGGAAGCGCCAAGTAAAAAAAATACTAGACGAAGCCAAGGGCTGTTCTTTGTATATATATACCAGAACATTAAGTTTAGGAATTGGCTAATAAATAAATGGGGTGAATTCAAAAATTTTAACAAAGATTATATTCCCAAAGCAGAGATATTTTGGGAAACAGCAAAGGCCTGCTTAAGGGGTGAGATTAAGGGCTACATGATAAAAAGGAAAAAAAGATACAGGGAGCAGGGAAATACAACTATCTAATTATCTTAGGAATAAGTATAATGAATACATTGAAAATCCTGATAGAGCCCACTGGCGTGAATACCAGAAGGCAAAATAAACCAGAGAAACCTTCTTAAATCAACAATCTCTCCAATCTGATCTTAAGAATAGAGCTACTTTTGATAAATCCAGTCCTAAATTCTCCAAATATCTAGCTAACATAGCCAGAAGCAGGGAGAAAGAAAAACTATATAGAAGCAATTTCATCTAGGGGGAATAGGTATACTTCACCACAAGATATTCTCAGTTTCATTTATACTATCAAAATTTATATTCAGCAGAAGAGGTAAACAATAAAAATAAGGAAGACTTTTGGGAAAAGATTCTCCTAACTAAAATTTCTAAAGAACAAATAAATTCCTTAAATAACGAAATAACAGCTGAAGAAATCTCCAATGCAATTCATAAGCTAGCCTACGGTAAGGCGCCTGGCCCAGATCAGATCCCCCCGGAATTTTATAAAATCTTAGAATCACAGACCCAACATTGAAAACCTTATTTAACAGCTATTTTCTATTACATAAGAAACCATCAAGATATTTTTCTGCATCAAATATTGTATTGTTATTAAAAAATAGATAGAGATCCTGAAACGATGGATTCATCTCCCTTCTTAACTCCGACTACAAGTTACTCACAAATATTATCTCAAATAGACTAAAGAAAATATTAGGGAACATAATCCACACAGATCGGACAGGATTTATGACTGGTAGAACCTCCCTGAAAAATTTAAGAACAGCTATGACTTTAATAAAATATGCCCAGATGGGTGATAAATTAAAAACTAAACAGAACGACTTTGCCTTAATCATGGTAGACACTGAAAAGGTGTTTGATTTGATTACCTGGGATCACTTATTCACTACATTAGATACATTTGGGTTTTTAGGTAATTTTCTAGATCTTATTAAACTTATCTACGATAAACCTATATCCTTTTTAAGTATAAATGGTTTTCTCTATCGACGCTGTTATTTAACATTGCACCTGAACCTCTGGCAGTACGGTGTAGAAAATAACTGAATGGGATAATGTTTGGCAAAAGGAAATTTATTCTCTCATTATCAGTGATTATCATCTTTTTTTATGGGTAACACAAAAAAAATCCCTTGTCTTCTAGATATAATATCGGTGTATAGCACCTTTTCAGGCTATAAAATTAACCTAAACAAATCAGAAATCCTATGGATTATTAAAAGAAAAGACAGTTTTTTAAACAACCCTTTTTATTCTAGCAGAAAAGAAAATTAAATATCTTGGAATAATTCTAACTAAAAACCCAGAAGAGTGGTATTATCAGAACTTTACACCAATTCTTTTAGGTTATGGTAAAGGCTACCCCTTACTAACCTTGTCGGCCAAAGTAAATATGATCAAAATGATAATTTTTGTAAAATTATTATTTATTTTGCAAAATATTTCTATCTTCTTACATAATAAAGACATAAAGAATTTTAACTCTGCCTGCTCCCATTTCTTGTGGGGAAACGGAAAACCGCGCATTTTGTTATCTAAACTTTCTCATAGTAGGGAAGACGGGGGTCTTGTATTTCCAAACATAAAATTCTACAATTGGGCATGTATGACCAAAGTGGCTTTAGACTGGCTCACAGAAGCTAATTATATTACACATTATGAGGAAGAGGAGACTATGATTAGACCTTACTCCCTTAAGGCCCTTTTGCATAAACCGAAAGAGTCAATATCTAAAAAAGTAATTCCAAAATATACATTTTAGAATATAATTCAAGCCTGGACTAAATTATGCAGAACACTAAGGATTGATAATACATGTTCAAAATACTTACCGATTAGGGGTAACCCGGATTTCGAACCAGGACTTAACTATCACGTCTTTAAAATATGGTCTCAGAAAGGTCTAAAATGTATCTCACAATTAGTAGAACATCAATCCAAAATTATTCACTCATTTAATTATTTGTGAAATATATTTTAAATAAAAAATAAGACACTACATATCTAAATTAAATGTGAGAGAAAATTCCACTTGTTTTTTGGAACAACTGGACCCTATTATCAATCGTTATCATATGGGGTTTCACTCCATATCTATAATATATAAAACCTTAATAACGCAAGTTGCATTTTCTAATCTGATGCTTCTTTATCAAAAGTGGTTACATGATATCATAGAATTAGAGTTCGAAGCATTCAGGAAGAGTATCTCCTCTATTATGAGTTACTCAACAGTAATCTCAATAAAATAATTGCATATGAGGCTCATGCACAGATCATATATGACCCCAAGTGTGATGGCCTACTGGTGTGAGCGTGAAAAAAATCTATGCCCAAAGTGTAGTGCCCTCATACATGTATTTTGGTCTTGCCCAAAACTCCAAAAATGTTGGCATCAAGTTGCTTACTGGATCAATAAGTTTATATCCGTAAAATTAACTCTTGACAGGTATCATATCTTTTTTTCTGGTTAAAGAGGATGCAATTTAGAATAAATTCTTAATTAATATGGCCATCCTTACGGCTAGACAAATGATTTTAAGAAAATGGAAAGATAAAGGCCACCTGGCTTAGCAGAATTTACTCAAAATATGCTATATCAAATAATTATAGACCAACATTATCCAAAGATTTATACAGAGGGAAAACTGAGAGCCTTCCTCAATAAATGACAAAAGGTAATAGCCTCACTTCCTCAAAAGCAGATCCTATTTCCCTTTCACTCTTTTCCTCTCTTCTTGCTGCTGATACTAGCAGAATCCTATCCCACATATTGGAGACTATGGGGCCTATTTATTAATGTGCGATTGGACATGATCCGATATTGCGGATCATGTCCGCTGCACATCGATAAATGCCGACAGCATACGCTCTCGGCATTTATCATTGCACCAGCAGTTCTTGTGAACTGCTGGTGCAATGCCGCCCCCTGCAGATTTGCGGCCAATCAGCCACTAGCAGGGGGTGTCAATCAACCCGATCGTATTGGATCAGATTGATTTCCGGCGATGTCTGTCCGCCGCCTCAGAGCAGGCGGACAGGTTATGGAGCAGCGGTCTTTAGACCGCTGCTTCATAACTTATGTTTCTTTTGCAAGCCTGAAGGCTCGCCAGAAACACGAGACTTCAAGCTCCATATGGAGCTTGATAAATATGCCCCAAATTGTATACTAGCGGCATTAGAGGCAACTAATCTCTCTTTTTTTTTTCTTCTTTTGGGTTTTGTTTTGGTTTATTTTGTCTTGTTGTGTTGCGATGTCATATATGATTTCTTTGTCGAAAATAAGGTATCTAAGAAAAGATAAAAGAGAAAACTCTGTTATTGATTTGTTTATTGACAACTTCATTTATCTTGGGTTCACTTCATAAATATGTTGTGTATGTTTTGTTGTTATGTTGTGATATTCTTTATCTGTAAAGAAAACAAAAACCAACACTCGTTTATTTTTCGTTATGTTTTGGAGCTGCGTCTCCAACAGAACGTAATCATTGTTAATCTTTAATAAAGGATCTTGGGGGGAAAAAATGAAATACATTATCGCTGTCTTCTATGACTTTGACAGTTCTTGGATTAGAAGTAATACATGGATACTTTGCATACATTTGCCATTTACTGACTTTGCAGAAAGTAGCTCATTGTGATGATTTTTTAATGCTACTGAGTGACCAATGGGACTGAGGTTATTGCTAGCTTCTACAATTCACAGTGGTGGTGAGTCATTATGCTACTGACATTAAAAATAGATGATCTGATTCTACCTTCATTTAATAGGCCCTAAACAATTTGAGCGTAATATAAAAGGATTAATCATGCAAAGTGAAATGACTTTGACGTGTACTTTCATTATTTATTTTGCCCTTTGACTGTAAGTAAACTGTGGGAATAAAGAGTTTTCCAATTCTCAGAATTGGAAGTACAAGTGGCATGCTTCACAAGCCTAACTCTGGTACATATCTGTCCCTAATTGGACTAAGCCAAGATTACTGGATAAGAAATTTAAAAACAATGAAATACTTGCTAAGAAAATGACAGTGGTAAAATTTTGTCTTCTCCAGAAACAAGTCCTAAAAAGATCATTAAAATAAGGCAAGTTGTGGGTGGAGTGTGGCTATGCAAAAATAAATGCAGCAAAGGGGTTAATAGATTTAAAAAAAATGTCACATTAACCCAGTATGTTGCAAGATAGTAAAACAAAATATTTATGTCAGGAAAAATTATGACTTTAAATTAACTTAATAAAAATGTGATGAAAGCAGCCTTAGGGGCATACTTAAGAAGGTGCGAACGGACATGATCCGACATTACAGATCATGTCCGCCACATATCGATAAATGCTGACAGCATACTCTGTCGGCATATATCATTGCACCAGCAGTTCTTGTGAACTGCTGGTGCAATACCGCCCCCTGCAGATTCTAGCAGGGGGTGTCAATCAACCCGATCGTATTCGATCGGGTTGATTTCCAGCGAAGTCTGTCCACCGCCTCAGAGCACATGGACAGGTTATGGAGCGAGAAAACTTGTGTTATGGAGGTTATGGAGCCAGAAACTTGTGTTTCTGGTGAGCCTGAAGGCTCACCAGAAACACGGGGCATAAAGCACTGTACGGAGCTTGATAATTTGGCCCCTAAGTGTATTTAATACATTTCTGAATCTAAACTTTTTAATACACATGCATTATTTTATTATTAATAAATAATAAAGATAATAACATAGTATAATACTGTATAGAAATTCAATGATTCATAGAAAGATAGCTCACACTATATTTGTCAACGCGTTTCGGCCCACAAAAGAGGCCTTTCTCAAGACTGTCTGTTATTAACTTTTGTTCACAGATTTTGAGGATTTCCCAGATTCAATTTTAATCTATATTTTTTCTCATCATCTCCAAAATACCCCTACTCTGTTTGGATTATAACTAAAGGGACACTTCACACCTAGGAACACTAAAGATTTTATTCAGAAATTGTTTCTTTTTGTGATCACTTTCACTAGTTTGTGTACACACTAGTCGCTTTTTTATATTTTTATATTTTTGGATTTTTCATCTATATGAACCTTTACCACCATTTTGGACTGCACTATTTTTGGATTGTTTGTATCATTTTGTTTCACATTTTTCTGGATCACATTTTTTGGAGTCATACCAAGATATCACTGACTTTATAATTGTTTTGATTTTCTTGAGTCTTTTGATTTTTGTCTTTATTATTTTTATTATTGTCATCAGTAATATTTGTGTTATCACGTTACCCTCACTTACAAACCGCTTAGAGGTGTATCATTATAACCCATGATCCACCACCTTGAATGCCAAATGTTATCTTTTTTCTTGTATATGTACAATAAAACTTATCTACAATAGTACATATCTGTTAGCTTTTATACGCCTCCATTTTAGCGCTCATCTTAAGTGTGAGGCTTACATATTTGTGACACATCTTATGATATCTAACGATTCAATTTTATATGTTCTAGCTGTATTTTTAAACTCTGTATTTTTAAATTCTTAATTTTAAAATTTTCTCGCCAATTGTTTTTATACAACATATGTTTTAATGTTATATTTGAACCCTGTCTACCTTTGTAATATGTATTAAATATTTATGATATCTTTATGAAACTATCCTAGAATTGTGTGCCACACTTATGTCTCGTTTTATGTCTACACACTGACATAGTGCCATTACTACGTTTGTGGTCAAGCATTAGTGCTACACCAATAGCTAACACTTGTGGTCTAGCATTATACAGAACCACCCATATCACATTTATTCCCAACAGACCTTGCCTCTCTTGGCGCTCCTTTCTAACCGTTGTTTTTTAAAGCAAGCTAGCCAGTACATGAACAAAGTGAAATCAGCAGGCAGAAGAATGGTCAAAGGAGGTCCGATTAACAAGCCATAAAAATATAAGTACAAAGCACACCCAATAGACTCAATACTAGGGCAATGAGACAGAGAAACTGAATGAAATTTAAAGTAAAAAGGGTATCAAAGATGAAGTGAGAACGATGCGTTGAGAATGATGGGACACGAGAAAACCAGCGCAAGGCATCAAAGATGACGCGAGACAGACTGCGTTGACAGGGTAACTGTGTCATAACAATGCCGACTAGGCAACCAATCACCAAGAGCTACCTAGGTGCTGTACCTAAAATGGATCGGCTCCTATTCTTTAATTCCTGCTTTTCAAATAAAGATACCAAGAGAACAAAGAAAAATTGATAATAGGATTAAATTTAAAATGCATGCTCTATCCAAACCATGAAAGAAAAAATTGGGTTTAGTATCCCTTTAAGCCTAGGAGCATACAGAGGCCCATCAGGTCCGCCAGACCTCGCTGAATACGGCGAGCAATACGCTCGCCGTATTCAGCATTGCACCAGCAGCTCACAAGAGCTCCTGGTGTGCAACGCCACCCCCTGCAGACTTGCGGCCAATGGGGGTGTCAATCAACCCGATCGTACTCGATCGTGTTGATTTCAGGCGATGCCTGTCCGCCTGCTCATTCAGAGCTTGATACATATGCCCCAAAGGCTTGTCTATGCAAAGACTTAGCCTAAGTGATAAAGCAGTCACTATAAATCATGAAAATCTAAGTGACCCTCCATAGTTCCCATGTACAAGCCAAGTGAGAAATTGCACACACACTTTTGGCTAGATTTAGAGTTTTGTCGGTAACGACCCGCATAGCTAACGCTGGCTTTTTTTCTGCCGCACCTTTTAAATACCGCTGGTATTTAGAGTTCACAGAAGGGCTACGTTAGGCTCCAAAAAGGGAGCGTATAGCATATTTACCGCCACTGCAACTCTCAATACCAGCGGTGCTTACGGACGCGGCCAGCTTCAAAAACGTGCTCATGCACGATTCCCCCATAGGAAACAATGGGGCAGTTTGAGCTGAAAAAAAACCTAACACCTGCAAAAAAGCAGCGTTCAGCTCCTAACGCAGCCCCATTGTTTCCTATGGGGAAACACTTCCTATGTCTGCACCTAACACCCTAACATGAACCCCGAGTCTAAACACCCCTAACCTTACACTTATTAACCCCTAATCTGCCGCCCCCGCTATCGCTAACACCTGCATATTTTTTTTAACCCCTAATCTGCCGCTCCGTACACCGCCGCAACCTACGTTATCCCTATGAACCCCTAATCTGCTGCCCCTAACACCGCTGACCCCTATATTATATTTATTAACCCCTCATCTGCCCCCCCAACGTCGCCGCTACCTACCTACAATTATTAACCCCTAATCTGCCGACCGGACCTCACCGCTACTCTAATACATTTATTAACACCTAAAGCTAAGTCTAACCTTAACCCTAACACCCCCCTAACTTAAATATAATTTAAATCTAACAAAATAAATTAACTCTTATTAAATAAATTATTCCTATTTAAAGCTAAATACTTACCTGTGAAATAAACCCTAATATAGCTACAATATAAATTATAATTATATTGTAGCTATTTTAGGATTAATATTTATTTTACAGGCAACTTTGTATTTATTTTAACCAGGTACAATAGCTATTAAATAGTTAATAACTATTTAATAGTTACCTAGTTAAAATAATTACAAAATTACCTGTAAAATAAATCCTAACCTAAGTTACAATTAAACCTAACACTACACTATCAATAAACTACATTAAATAAACTAACTAAAGTACAAAAAATAAAAAAGAACTAAGTTACAAAAAATAAAAAAATATTTACAAACATTAGAAAAATATTACAACAATTTTAAACTAATTACACCTACTCTAAGCCCCCTAATAAAATAACAAAGACCCCCAAAATAAAAAAATGCCCTACCCTATTCTAAAATTAAAATAGAAAAGCTCTTTTACCTTACCAGCCCTGAAAAGGGCCTTTTGCGGGGTATCCAATCAGCCAATCAGATTGAGCTCGCATTTTATTGGCTGTTCCGATCAGCCAATCGGATTGAACTTGAATCTGATTGGCTGATTCCATCAGCCAATCAGAATTTTCCTACCTTAATTCCGATTGGCTGATAGAATCCTTTCAGCCAATCGGAATTCGGGGGACGCCATCTTGGATGACGTCCCTTAAAGGAACCGTCATTCGTCGGGAAGTCGTCGGTGAAGATGGATGTTCCGCGTCGGCGGGATGAACATGGATCCGGAAGAAAGAAGATTGAATATGCCGCTTGATAGAAGACTTCAGCCGGATCATGGACCTCTTCAGCTCCCGCTTGGATGAAGACTTCAGTTGGAACATGGACCTCTTCAGCTCCTGCTTGGATGAAGACTTCAGCCGGATCATGGACCTCTTCAGCTCCCGCTTGGATGAAGACTTTGGAAGCTCTTCTGGACCGATCGGTGAACCCGGTGTGGTGAAGACAAAGTAGGGAGATCTTCAGGGGCTTAGTGTTAGGTTTATTTAAGGGGGGGTTTGGGTTAGATTAGGGGTATGTGGGTGGTGGGTTGTAATGTTGGAGGGGTATTGTATGTTTTTTTTTTTACAGGCAAAAGAGCTGAATTCTTTGGGGCATGCCCCGCAAAAGTCCCTTTTCAGGGCTGGTAAGGTAAAAGAGCTTTTCTATTTTAATTTTAGAATAGGGTAGGGCATTTTTTTATTTTGGGGGTCTTTGTTATTTTATTAGGGAGCTTAGAGTAGGTGTAATTAGTTTAAAATTGTTGTAATATTTTTCTAATGTTTGTAAATATTTTTTTATTTTTTGTAACTTAGTTCTTTTTTATTTTTTGTACTTTAGTTAGTTTATTTAATTGTATTTATTTGTAGGTATTGTATTTAATTAATTTATTGATAGTGTAGTGTTAGGTTTAATTGTAGGTAATTGTAGGTATTTTATTTAATTAATTTATTGATAGTGTAGTGTTAGGTTTAATTGTAACTTAGGTTAGGATTTATTTTACAGGTAATTTTGTAATTATTTTAACTAGGTAACTATTAAATAGTTATTAACTATTTAATAGCTATTGTACCTGGTTAAAATAAATACAAAGTTGAATGTAAAATAAATATTAATCCTAAAATAGCTACAATATAATTATAATTTATATTGCAGCTATATTAGGGTTTATTTTACAGGTAAGTATTTAACTTTAAATAGGAATAATTTATTTAATAAGAGTTAATTTATTTCGTTAGATTTAAATTATATTTAATTTAGGGGGGTGTTAGGGTTAAGGTTAGACTTAGCTTTAGGGGTTAATAAATGTATTAGAGTAGCGGTGAGGTCCGGTCGGCAGATTAGGGGTTAATTCTTGAAGTTAGGTGTCGGCGATGTTAGGGAGTTCAGATTAGGGGTTAATTCTATTTATTATAGGAGATATAATGTGACCGCACCACCCTTTATAGAAAATATGCTCAGGCACGGGATAAAGTCCGGTCACAGACTATATAATAATAATAAAAATCACAAATCCCAGCCACTGAGTCTTAGAATAAAGAAGTTTTTTATTCTTCAACAAAAGATATGATCAGAGTGATCTTTCACACTATGCAATTATAACAAACATCGGGGAAACATCTGATGTAGGTTCACTCAGATCCACACATACCCCATCCACCAAACACATCCGTGTCCAACCATCAGCACAAATTATGAAAAAGAAAACATCAGAAAATCAAAATAGTATCCAAAGTGAAAACTTCACTGACACTCCCAGGGCGTCCCCAGGGAGTGAAACTAGACACCACCAACTAAGGACTGTATTAAAGTTAGAACCATTGAGAGTGTCCGCTAGATCCGTAACTCTGTAATATTAAATGAACCGAGAGTGTCTCGTAATGTTGCGGATACTCCTCAAACAAGAGTGTCTCGTTATGTTACAAATATTCCAACTGTAACAATGTGTGATCACTTGAAAACATAAGCAAATATCTTGTTGCCAATATACGAAGGCAGTCACAGGAAACATAACATGTTACAGTATTTGTAATCCATAATGGTTAATTCTGGTAACGACCTCAATGACAAATCTTGTAGTTATAACAATGTTACGGTTCAAATGTCCCTTTAACCTGACATGCTTCTGGCCATGTAATGTATAGTGGGGAGCTGTAAGCGTAATTTCGGCCCAAACACACACTCTCTTGAAACTTCACTCACGGTATCCTACACTACATCATATGTGTAATTCCTTACTGAAGAGGATACAGTATATTCCACAGTTAGCTTCTACCCAAGCTGCGAGTATCTCATACCCTCATGGCAGCTTGTGGCCTTTGATGTGTTGGAAACAGAGAAAATGCATAAACAGCAGTGTTACCTCCTTCAGCGTATGTGTGCTTTTCTAGGTAATACCGTGAGGCTCTCTATCTTCAGTGTGGTTATTGGGACCCTCCAATATAGAATTCAAGTCTCACCTCACAATTTCTATGGCTCAGACATAGAAATTGTGAGGTGAGACTTGAATTCTATATTGGAGGGTCCCAATAACCACACTGAAGATAGAGAGCCTCACGGTATTACCTAGAAAAGCACACATACGCTGAAGGAGGTAACACTGCTGTTTATGCATTTTCTCTGTTTCCAACACATCAAAGGCCACAAGCTGCCATGAGGGTATGAGATACTCGCAGCTTGGGTAGAAGCTAACTGTGGAATATACTGTATCCTCTTCAGTAAGGAATTACACATATGATGTAGTGTAGGATACCGTGAGTGAAGTTTCAAGAGAGTGTGTGTTTGGGCCGAAATTACGCTTACAGCTCCCCACTATACATTACATGGCCAGAAGCATGTCAGGTTAAAGGGACATTTGAACCGTAACATTGTTATAACTACAAGATTTGTCATTGAGGTCGTTACCAGAATTAACCATTATGGATTACAAATACTGTAACATGTTATGTTTCCTGTGACTGCCTTCGTATATTGGCAACAAGATATTTGCTTATGTTTTCAAGTGATCACACATTGTTACAGTTGGAATATTTGTAACATAACGAGACACTCTTTTGTTTGAGGAGTATCCGCAACATTACGAGACACTCTCGGTTCATTTAATATTACAGAGTTACGGATCTAGCGGACACTCTCAATGGTTCTAACTTTAATACAGTCCTTAGTTGGTGGTGTCTAGTTTCACTCCCTGGGGACGCCCTGGGAGTGTCAGTGAAGTTTTCACTTTGGATACTATTTTGATTTTCTGATGTTTTCTTTTTCATAATTTGTGCTGATGGTTGGACACGGATGTGTTTGGTGGATGGGGTATGTGTGGATCTGAGTGAACCTACATCAGATGTTTCCCCGATGTTTGTTATAATTGCATAGTGTGAAAGATCACTCTGATCATATCTTTTGTTGAAGAATAAAAAACTTCTTTATTCTAAGACTCAGTGGCTGGGATTTGTGATTTTTATTACTATTTATTATAGGGTTAGTGAGGCGGGAGTGAGGCGGATTAGGGGTTAATACATTTATTATAGTAGCGGTGAGGTCCGGTCGGCAGATTAGGGGTTAATAATTTTAGGTAGGTGGAGGCGACGTTGGGGGCAGCAGATTAGGGGTTAATAAATATAATATAGGGGTCGGCGGTGTTAGGGGCAGCAGATTAGAGGTTCATAGGGATAACGTAGGTGGCGGGGGTGTACGGAGCGGCAGATTAGGGGTTAAAAAATTTGAATAGAGTGGCGGCGATGTGGGGGGACCTCGTTTTAGGGGTACATAGGTAGTTTATGGGTGTTAGTGTACTTTAGAGCACATTAGTTAAGAGCTTTATAAACCGGCGTTAGCCCAGAAAGCTCTTAACTCCTGTTTTTTTTCTGCGGCTGGAGTTTTGTCGTTAGATTTCTAACGCTCACTTCGGCCAAGACTCTAAATACCGGCGTTAGAAAGATCCCATTGAAAAGATAGGATACGCAAATGGCGTAGGGGGATCTGCGGTATGGAAAAGTCGCGGCTGCAAAGTGAGCGTTAGACCCTTTCCTGACTGACTCTAAATACCAGCGGTAGCCCAAAACCAGCGTTAGGAGCCTCTAACGCTGGTTTTGACGGCTAACGCAGAACTCTAAATCTAGCCGTTAATTAGAGAAAACACAGCATATGTATTTATAGAGTGGCTCATTTAGGTTGGGTTTATTGCAAGCAGAGGAACTGAAAGGATGGGACAATCAGAGTCTCTTAGGCTTAGCTACCTCAAGAATAATCTAACAGGATCCATACTCCTTGGTGCTTTGTACTGGACACCACAAGTGGTTGTGTTTTCTTAAGATAGAGTCTAACAGAATTGGGACCAAGCTTTAGAGAATGACTCTCTGAAAGTATTTGAAGTAGCCACTTACTCCCATCTTGCATCTCTTCATGAATATGTCTATGACAGGATAATACACAGATCAGAACATTTCATCACGTTACATTTAATAGCAGCCAACGCTAACATGATATTTGTGTACCACAGTCAATTATACAGTTATTTATTATTATAATAATTATAATTTTTATTATTATTATTTATTTGTGTAGCGCAAAATTCTGTAGGGGCTCCATTGCTGGCCCTTTATTTTTTTGCAAGAATAAAATTTCTATAATACATGTATCCAGTATTTTGCAGCATTACCCCAGCTGATCATGTACTGCACAATTGTGAGATTCACATTTCATGTACAACGCAGGGTATTGTCAAAATTATGAATGCAGATTTATACTTATATGGATGATCATGCATAATTTTTGTGTCTTTTTTAGCCTGCTAATATTTCTAAAATTTGTTTGCTGGTCAAATTGGCCCTTTGTGTAAAAAAGTTAAACATTCATATTTTATCACTTTAAATAATGTATAATAGGATTTAATGGAGAGGCTAATCCATTTTCACCTCAAAACCATTATTTTGTCTAATTTTATATATTGAAAAAGGTGAAAAGAACATATCCAAAGCAATTTACATAAATAAGCAATTAGAGCAAACTTTTTATAATTACAGTTAATGACTTGTTGATAATGTCACAGCGAGACACCTCTTTTATTAATATGTAATATTTTATTAAAATGTATTCAGAAATGGATAAGGAGAGCTGAAAATGCTTGGTATTTATCTGTATAAATATACTGATATAGTTATAAGAGAACACATTTAGTTTAATGCAGCAGACACTCAGATAGTGTTTTTTTAGAATAGCTGTGTAAAATGTTACTTTCTTTGTTAGCTTTAAACTGCTGACTTTACTTGGTATAAAATGTAATAACTGATTTTGTATTTCTATTAGAACATGTTCTTTTAAGAGTAATGTAACAATTCACCCTCATGGTTTAAAAATCAAAGGCATTTATTTAACCGTTTTTTAGTCTCTACTATCGCTGCAGCATAGTGTGTGATATTTAAAGGGACACTAAAGTCAAAATTAAATATCCACTTCCATAATTCCATTAAAAAAAAGAAAACTTTAAAATTTACTTTATAAATGCACACTTTCTGAGGCACCACCTCCTACTGAGCTTGTACGTTTTGTGATTACCTGATGGATGTCACATGATCCAGAGAAAGGGAAATGGAAGTAATGTTGAAATTTGTCTGTCTGAGTTTCAAATGAGCAGTAGATTTTTCTGTAAGTTTGAATGCATTGTAATTTTATTATGCATGTGCTTATTATGCAATTCTGCTGTTTTAAATGGTCTTTTAAGGATTGGGGGTTTGAGACACCTTCATAGGGGTTTAGGTAGTTGGGTGGGAGAGAAGCACTTATTGGAGACAAATCTGGGGACAGATTATGTTCAATACAGAGTGTAACTAAATGCGCATCAAGATTGCCTTGGACAGTTATACTTGGGAAATATAGTCCCTCAGGATCAAGGATACTTTGGATTTCATTCTGCCTTGTTACTGTGCAATTACAGTTTCTACAAAGTCGTAAAAATATTCATAAAAAAATAAATAAAAATAAAAAATTATGTAGTAACACTATAAGCTCTTATATATAGAATATGCAAGTATTGAATCCAGTATTTCAACTCTTTCAGCTAGATTACGAGTTTTGAGCACTGTAGGGAAATTAACGAACACAAGAAAAGTTGCGCTATTTAACCCCCTATAGCGCAGTCATTACAAGTTTTATCAAAACCCGGCTTGTGCATGCGATAAGGGGTTTTTACGCTCCATACCGCACACAAAACGAGCGCTGTTTTGACGTGCTCGTGCATGCTTTCCCATAGACATCAATGGGGAGAAGCTGTCTGAAAAAAACCCTAACACCTGCGATCGCGGAAAGAAAAGTTCCGTAACGCAGCTTCATTGAAGTCTATGGGGAAAGAAAAGTTACGTTTAAACCTAACACCCTAACATAAACCCAGCATCTAAACACCCCTAATCTGCCACCCACCGACATCACTGCCACCTACATAATGTTATTAACCCCTAATCTGCTGCGCTATATATCGCCGCCACCTAAATAAAACTATAAACCCCTAATCTGCCGCTCCCAATATCGCCATCACTATACTAAAGTTAATAACCTCTATTGTGCCCGCCGCACCCCAACATCGCTGCCACTATAGTAAAGTTATTAACCTCTACTCTGCTGCTCCCCGACATCGCCGCAACTAAATAAAGTTATTAACCCCTAAACCTCTGGCCTCCCACATCACTACCACTAAATAAACCTATTAACCCCTAAACCGCTAGCCCCCCACATCGCAACAACCTAAATTAAACTATATTAAAACATAAACCTAACGTAACCCTAAGCCTAACCCTAACCCTAACGTAACCCTAACAAAACCCTAACCCTAACCCCCTTAACTTTAACATAATTTAAATAAAGCTAAACTAAAGTTACAATTATTAACTAAATAATTCCTATTTAAAACTAAATGCTTACCTGTGAAATAAAACCTAAGCTAGCTACAGTATAACTAATAGTTATAATGTAGCTAGCTTAGGTTTTATTTTTATTTTACAGGTACGTTTGTATTCATTTTAACTAGGTAGACTAGTTAGTAAATAGTTATTAACTACTTACTAACTAACTAGTTAGAATAAATACAAACTTACCTGTGAAATAAAACCTAACCTGCCTTACTCTAAAACCTATCATTACAAAAAATAACAAACACTAAAATTACAAAAAATAAAAAAACTATCATTACAAAAAATAACAAACATTATCCAAAACAATAAAAATTATTCCTATTCTAATACCCTTTTAAAAAATTAAAAAAACCCACCCCAAAATAAAAAACCCTAATCTATAATAAACTACCAATGGCCCTTAAAATGGCCTTTTGGGGGCCCTTAAAGGGTCTTTTGTAGGGCATTGCCCTAAGTTAAACAGCTCTTTTGCTACAAAAGAAAATAAAACACCCCTAACAGTTACAAACCCCACCCCCCAAACTACCAAGGGCCCTTTAAAGGGCCTTTTGTAGGGTAATGCAGCAAACAAATGCTCAGGATGATTGACCCGGACCGTGATCCAAATAGGTGTAAAATGGTAACAAATTTACCAACAGGAGCGGTAGCGATAAAAACATTGCTAAAAACAAATGTCATTAAAACAGTGATGCGTTTCTCGGCGATTCACACCGTTTCCTCAGACTGTCTGTTTTTATCGCCACCGCTCCTGTTGGTAAATTTGTTGCCATTTTACACCTATTTGGATCACAATCCGGGTCAATCATCCTGAGCATTGGTTTGCTGCACAGACACTGCTTAGCATTAGCTGCTGATGATTCATTCCTATATCCTATGGTAAAAGTGGGATTGTCGTCCTGGAAGTAGAGCTGCCTTGAGAGCTGGTTGTAGAGTAAGCCGTCTCGGCCTCCTGTTTTTGCACTATAGTGTGCATAACCGCACGTGAGGGGTTTACCTATTTCTTTTTGGGCTGGACCTTATTGCACTTAGAGGCACCTCTGTTTTGTATCCTTCTTAGGAATCCGATTCTCTACATCTGCTGATTGTCCCAGAGAGCTGCCAGAGTATTATCTTTGTCCCAAGAGACTTTTTGTTGGGTTTCATTTATTTATTGCTTTTTATTTTATAAATTGTTATTTTCTTTTTTAATTTACTTACCTATGGGGATATGCACATAGCCCTGATTTTGGTGTTTGAGTATTAGAGCGCCCCCTAAGGCTATTTGAGTAACAGTACGGTTACTCATTTATTATATTACAGTCTAGTAGTTTTATTGTGGTTGAGTAATAGCTAGATTTAATGTTTATTAACACTTGCGGTCAAGGAGGAGCAGAGAGTGATGCTGCTGCTAAAGTAAGGTTCGTCATTAGCAGATAATGGTTAGAATGGGAGATTAGAGTAATGAGACGAGTAAAGACCAGATAAATTAAGTGTCTGTCACAGTGGGTTGTAAATGTAATCAATTGAGAAAAGCTTAATTAGATGGTTAAAGAAACTAGTTTAGAGTATGCAGGAGTCATGTAATTAGGTTAGCAACTAGAATACAGAAATCTACTAAAATGATTGTAGGTATTTTGCATGAGAGGAAGTGGGGGTGCCAGACTTCAAGGTGATTAGGAAGTTGGTCAGTAGAGAACAAAAAGAAGGAAAAATATAGGGGACGATAGACAAACAGCATAAACTTCAAATAAATGGAATGATAGAGATATAAAAAAAATCTCTGGAAGGTGTTTTTAGGGAACAGTACAGTTCTTACACAACACCTTTGTCTAACTTCAGGCCTGTTAATGCAGACTAGCAAAGGATAGTGCTGTAGGGAAATGTATTTGAGGGGAATGACAAGCTTCTCTAATTACTAACAGATTTAATGATTTTGTGTTAAATGTTACAAGGGATAAAGTGTATAGGGGATAAAATTAATGTTTATGAGAATACTTGGATTAAGGTGTTATGTTTGTGGGAGTCTCATATAATACTGAGATAAGACAGATATGTGTTCAAGGTCAGGGTTTGGAGAGATATATTGTGCTACTAAGATTAAGATAAAAGATAGTTAAATCTCTGTGTGGGTTTTTTTAAACTGAAAATTAGGTAAATAAAGTAGACATAGCGAGAGGTAAAAAAATAAAAAAAAAATTACTTAATCCTTAATGAATGATTTAATGCTAATTGGTTTAGTTATATGACTGTATTTTGTATAATCCTTAGTCTAACTCATTGCCTAACTGAAAATGTCTAAATTATTCCCAGTGGTCATGGACCCTGAAATCTACACTGAAAGGGGCTACAAAGAAACTAGTTCCCATGCACAATGCAATTTATACCAATTGCCTTTTAACAGTTAGGCCACAGCTCTGGTAAAATGTGGCTGAACAATGGAAAAATTATTCTATTCAGATTTATTATTCTATTGCCCATACGGAGCCAATGAGTTCTTATATAATAACTATGAGGATGTATGCCGCAACTTAAAATTCTTTGTTGTGGGAAACCTAATTAATGGTTCACAGAGACAAAACTGATATAATGGTAATTTCAAATGAAATCAATGAGATCTATAATACTGTATATATATATACTGTAAATATACATTCCTTTAAATAATACATTATAAAAAGATGTATTCCACACATCAAATCATACCTTCAAAAAGAACTTCTTCCTTCATGTAGCTTCTTACATTCACCCTAAACCAGTGAGTTAAAGAGGCTTAAAGGAGTAGAAAGGTCAAAATTGAAATGTACATGGTTGCATTTTAGTGTGAAAAAATAATTTTTGCAATAAATTTTCATTAGCAAAAATGCTTCTATTAAAATAATTTTTCTTTCCTAAGATATGGTGAGTCCACAGCTTGAGTAATTACTGTTGGGAATATCACTCCTGGCCAGCAGGAGGAGGCAAAGAGCACCACAGTTAAACTGCTAAGTATCACTCCCTTACCCACAACCCCTAGTCATTTTCTTTGCCTTCGGTGCATGGAGGAGGTGAAGCAAGTTTTGGGGTAAAGCCGTATTCCACGTCATTCCTTGCAGTCGGGTAGTGGTGAAAGCAGTTAGAAACTTGTAAAGAGGTGCTTACTGCGTTTTCCTAACAATTGCTGCCCTAGATTAGAAAGCCAGAGTTGGCTACTCTGTTCTTTCTTTTTCAAAGCTCTCTGTGAGGAACTGTGTCCTCTGATACCTTGTAACATGCCGGACAGCGGAGCAGGTAAGTGCTTTTTCTTCCAGTTGGGGAGACCATGCACTTAACAAATTTAAAACACTGATTTTTATTGGGACATAGATAATCCTGTTGTATGGGTTACACTGAGGCATGAAGCAGGCACTGTAGCATGTGTCAGACTAACATTTAAACTCTTTTAAAAAGAAAGGGTAAAATGTTTTTATTAGGCTTTATTTTCGGACACATATTTACTCGATAAAACAATACAAATTTAAACTGAAAGTAAGGCTGAATTTTCTATTTTAGCAGCTTATTCATTTCCCCTTTGCTTTAAAATAAAATGATGCAACATTTATTTCTGGTACTCAGCATACCAGGAAGTATTGCCTCTCTGTGTCGCAGCAGTAATTTGAGCTCGGCAGTTGCAGTCACATGACCGTCTTTACTTCATAACGTTTCTGAGGAAAAAGTTGTTTTTCTCTATTTCTGGGTGATCCCGGCTTAATTGGTAGTGGTAAGGCACCTCAGTAATTGAGGTGTGGGGTTGCCTGAGGGGTATTTTAGAAGTTTATTTGAAGTTTATGAAATGTTTTTCTTAACTTTTCTCACATCATTTTAGATGGGGATCAATCCTAATTTGGGATAAAATTTAAAAGTGTATTTTTTCCTTGGCTTATTTTAATTGAATATTAAAATATTTGAAGCTTATCTGTACAAGTTTATTTACTGTTTCACAACATGTCTGATAAGGAGCAAGAGCCTTCTTTCATGAATTCATGCTTATTATGTTTAGATGCACAAATTGCAGCTCCTATGCAATTTTGTTCTTCATGTGTCAAGAAAACCTTGCAAAATAAAGGTAACATTTTTGAGCCTAATGTCTCTCAGGATGATGCTGTTAAAATAATACCTCAGCTGTCTCCTGCTTCGTCCCAAGCCTCAATTGCATCACATGCAGTGCCCTCTATAACTCCTAGTGGAATTTATTTAGTAGCAGAAATTGCTCCCCAGGTATCTTCAGCGGTATCTGCGACATTAGCTGCCATTCCCAGATTACAGGGAAAACGCAAGATGAAATCTAGAAATTCAGAAAGTAAGGTGCCTCTCCTCAGTTCTGCTTCCCAAGTTGCCCTTTCTCATAAGACTGATGAGGCAGATAAACTTTCTGAGGGTGAAATCTCAGATTCGGACTGCATAATTTCTTCTTCTGAGACTGAGGTGGTATCTTTCAGATTTAATCTTGAACACCTTTGTGTATTCTTAAAGGTGGTTTTAGCTACTTTAGATGACTCTGATACCCCTTTCATTGTCACTCCTAAGAAATCTAGTAAACTTAATAGTTTATTTGATGAACCTTCCTTTTCAGAGGTTTTTCCTGTGCTAAACCGTGCTAGGGAGATTATCTCACAGGAATGGGAGAAACCAGGGGTGTCTTTTTCCCGTCTCCCATTTTTAAGAAAATTCTTACTGTCGAGGACTCCATTAAAGTCCCTTTGTATACTGTACCCAAACTTGAAGGGGCTATTTCCACTCTGGCTAAGAGAACCACTATTCCTATTGAAGATAGCTGCTCTATTAAAGATCTGATGGACAAGAAGCTGGAGGCTTATTTAAAAAAGATTTCTGTTCATCAAAGTCTCCAATGGCAACCTGCGGTGTGTATTGCCACCGTGACTAGTGCTGCATCTTATTAGTTCGACACCTTGTCTGATTATCTTCAAGTAGAGACTTCCTTGGATGAAATTCAAGATAGGATTAAAGCTCTTAAGTTGGCCAATTCCTTTATTGCAGAAGCCATTTTACAGGTTGTTAGACTAGGAGCTAAAATTTCTAGTTTCACTGTCCTATCCTGCAGTGCGTTATGGTTGAAATCCTGGTCTGCGAACGTTTCCTCTAAAGTCAAGCTTCTGGTGATTCCTTACAAGATCAAAACCTTGTTTGGACCCGGTTTGACAGAAATTATCTCTGATATTACGGGTGGAAAAGGGTCTTTTCTACTTCAAGATAAGAAGAATAGGTCTAAAGGATGTCAGAGTAAGTTTCGTTCCTTTCGTAACTTTAGAGGAAAGCCTTCCCCTTCTTCTTCCAAGCAGGAACAATCCAAGTCTTCTTGGAAACCCACTCAGTCTTGGAACAAGGTGAAACAATCAAAGAAACCCACAGCTGATTCCAAATCAGCATGAGGGGTTTGCCCCCAGATCCAGGATCAGATCAGGTGGGGGGCAGACTTTCTCATTTCTCTCAAGCCTGGATTTGAGATGTCCCAGATCCCTGGACTGTGGACATAGTATTCCAGGGTTACAAATTGGAATTCAAGACTTTTCCTTCCAGAGGCAGATTCCATCTCTCAAGAATATCTGCAAACCAGATAAAGAGAGAGGCATTCTTGAAATGTGTACAACATCTTTCCTCCCTGGGAGTGATAGTTCCAGTTCCAGTGTAGGAATAGGGTCTCGGGTTCTACTCCAATCTATTTGGGGTTCCCAAAAAAGAGGGAACTTTCTGTCCCATTCTACACTTGAAGTATCTAAACAAGTTTGTCAAAGTTCCATTCTTCAAGATTGAGACTATGCACTCCATTCTTCCTTTTATACAAGAGAGTCAGTTCATGACAACCATAGACCTAAATGATGTGTATCTTCATGTTCCTGTTCACAGGGACAAATATTCCTGAGATTTGCCTTTCTGGACAAACATTTCTAGTTTGTGGCCCTTCTATTTGGTCTAGCCATGGCTCCCAGAATTTTTTCAAAGGTTCTGGTAGCTCTTTTGGCAGTGATCCGTTCTCGTGGAATTGCAGAGATATTGTTGTCTTTTCTTCGTTCCCATGGATAGAATGTGAATCTGGAAAAAAGCTCCCTTTCCCTCGCTACAAGAATAGTGTTCTTAGGGACCATAATAGATTCTCTATTGATTTTTCTGACAGAGGTCTGAAAAAACAAAATCATTTCCTCTTGCCTCTCTCTTCAGGCTACTGCTTATCCTTCAGTAGCTCAATGTAAGGATGTAATTGGTCTGATGGTGGCTTCCATGGACATCATTCCTTTTGCTCGATTCCATTTGAGAGCTCTCCAGTTGTGCATGCTCAGACAATGGAATGACGACCATGCAGATCTATTTCAGAGAATAGAGTTAGATCAGTCGTCATCTCTCCCATGGTGGATTTCTCAGGAACATCTGTCTCAAGGCACATGCTTCCTGAGACCTTTCTGGGTGATCGTGAGCATGGGCGCCAGCCTGCTATGCTGGGGAGCAGTCTGGAACTCGTTAAAAGCTCAGGGCCTTTGGACTCGGGAGAAGTCTGCTCTTCCCATCAACATCTTGGAGTTTAGGGTGATTTACAATGCTCTATTGGCTTGGCCTCAGTTGTCCTCAGCCCAGTTTATCAGGTTCCAGTCAGACATCATAACCTCTGTGGCTTACATCAATCACCAGGGAGGAACTCAGAGTTCCTTAGCCATGCAGCAATTACTCGGATTCTTCAGTGGGCAGAGACCCACAATTGCTGTCTATCTGCCATCCACATTCCAGGAGTAGACAACTGGGAAGCGGATTTTCTGAGCAGACAGACTTTTCATCCCAGGGAGTGGGAACTCCATCCGGAGGTGTTTTCTAGTTTAGTCCTCAAATGGGGGTTGCCAGAGTTAGATCTGATGGCGTCCCATCAGAATGCCAAGCTTCCCAGGTACAGTTCAAGGTCAAGAGATCCGCAGGCTGTTCTGATAGATGCTCTGGCGGTTCCTTGGGTTTTCAGGTTGGCATACCTGTTTCCTCCATTTGCTCTCCTTCCACAAGTCATTGCTTGCATCAAACAGGAGAGGGCGTCGGTGATTCTAATAGCTCCTGCGTGGCTTCGCAGGATCTGGTATGCAGACCTAGTGGAAATGTCATCTCTCCCACCTTGGAGACTACCTCTGAGGAAGCACCTCCTGGTTCAGGGTCCCTTCTTTCATCCAAATCTTGTTTCTCTGAAGCTGACTGCTTGGAGATTGAATGCTTAATTCTGTCTAAGAGTGGTTTTTCTGAGTTGGTCATTGAGACCATGATTCAGGCTCGCAAGCCTGTTACTAGAAAGATTTACCATAAGATATGGTGTAAAAATCTTTATTGGTGTGAATCCAAGTGCTACTCTTGGAGTAGAATTAGAATTCCTAGAATTTATCTTTCTTTCAGGAAGGCCTGGAAAAGGGATTGTCAGTCAGTACCCTGAAGGGTCAGATTTCTGCTTTATCAGTTTTACTCCATAAACGTTTTGTGGATGTGCCAGAGGTGCAATATTTTTGTCAGGCCTTGGTCAAAATCAGGCCTGTCTTTAAGTCTGTTCCTCCTCCTTGGAGCCTTAAAGGGACAGTCAACCATAGAATTGTTATTGTTTTAAAAGATAGATAATCCCTTTATTACTCATTCCCCAGTTTTGCATAACCAACACAGTTATATTAATGTACTTTTTACCTTTGTGATTACCTTGTATCTAGGAACCTTCTTCCAGCCCCCTGATCACATGACTGTGACTGTTTATTATCCATTGTCTTAAATTTAGCATTGTATTGTGTTAGATCTTAAATAACTTTCTGTGCCTGAACACAGTGTTATCTATATGTCCCACGTGTACTTTCTGTCTCTTTGTGTTGAAAAGAGATTTAAAAAGAATGTGATAAGAGGCAGCCCTCAAAGGCTTAGAAATTAGCATATGAGCCTACCTATGTTTAGTTTAAAATAAGAATACCAAGAGAAAAAAGCAAAATTGATGATAAAAGTAAATTAGAAAGTCAATTAAAATTAAAAGTCCTATCTGAATAATGAAAGTTTAATTTATACTTGACTGTCCCTTTAACCTTGTTATTAAAGTTTTACAGCTGGCTCCGTTTGAGCCGTTGCATTCCATAGACATTAAGTTGTTATCTTGGAAGGTTTTGTTTCCTGTTACTATCTCTTCTGCTCAAAGAGTCTCTGAACTCTCAGCTCTGCAGTGTGAGATTCCCCTTATCTTATTTTTCAAGCCGATATGGCGGTTTTTGGTACTAAGTTAGGTTTCCTTCCTAAGGTTGTTTCTAATAGAAATATCAATCAGGAAATTGTTGTTCCCTCTCTGTATCCTAATCCTTCTTCTTTCAGAGAGCGTTTGGATGTTGTACGTGCTCTTAAATTCTACTTACAGGCGACTAATGGTTTTCACCAGTCCTCTGCTCTCTTTGTCTGTTTCTCTGGGAGCGTAAAGGTCAGAAAGCTACTGCTACTACGCTTTCTTTTTGGTTACAAAATATAATTTGTTTGGCTAATGAGACTGCTGGACAGCAGCTTCCTGAGAGAATTATGGCTCATTCCACAAGAGCTGTTTCCTCTTCTTGGACTTTAAAAAATGAAGCTTCTGTGGAACAAATTTGCAAGGCTGCAACTTGGTCTTCTCTACATACTTTTTCCAAATTTTCCAAATTTGATATTTTTGCCTCGGCTGAGGCTTCTTTTGGGAGAAAGGTTCTTCAAGCGGTGGTGCCTTCTGTGTAGGACTGCCTGACTGTCCCTCCCTATTTATCTGTGTCCTCTAGCTTGGGTATTGGTTCCCAACAGTAATTACTCAAGCCGTGGACTCACCATATCTTAGGAAAGAAAAACAAAATTTATGCTTACCTGATTCATTTATTTATTTCTGGATATGGTGAGTCCACAGCCCCAACCTATATTTTAAGACAGTTGCTCTTTTGACTGTAACCTCAGGCACCTCTACACTTTGTGTTACTCCTTTTTCTCCATTTCCCTTTGGTCAAATGACTGGGGGTTATGGGTTAGGGAGTGATACTTAGCAGTTTAACTGTGGTTCTCTTTGCCTCCTCCTGCTGGCCAGGAGTGATATTCTCAACAGTAATTACTCAAGACGTGGACTCACCATATCCGGAAATAAATAAATTTATCAGGTAAGCATACATTTTGTTTTATTATTATATTTCTGCCAGATATCTTGTGAGGGCGCATGCTCCAGTATGCAAAGACCACATCATCTCATAGAGTCAGTGGTGGATTGTATGAAACAAATGAAGTCATCGCAGAAGCAATGCACCATCTTCAGCTCTATGAGCTTGAATACTGGTGCACGGGCCCTTACAGGATATGTCCATATTCTTCAGAAAAAACAGTAATAACTTTTCCTAGAAGCATTTTTGCTAATGGAAATATATTGCAAAAATGCTTCTATTTCAAGTTGAAATGCATTTATGACAAACGCTTTGTTAGAATAGTGTACTTAACCCAAATGCTGAAGTGTAAATATTATAGGTAAACTCATACACTAACATGTTTTTATAAAGCCCTAAGAAAATTATATTGGGAAATCATCCAGTCAACAGCTGCAGACAGGGCTGCCATCAGGGGGTGACAGGAGTGACTCCTGTCAGGGGCCCAATGGGCCAGGGGGGCCCCATGAGGCAAGAACTAAAAAAAATATTTTTTTTTTTTTTTTTAATTTTGGCAGCCACCAGTGGGTACTACAGCAAAGTGCTAATTGAGCATGGGAAATGTTATTACAAGGAGTAAAGTATTAGCATTTGAGAGGATTTCTGAGTGTGCACTAAACCACTATGCACAGTTTGAGACAGACTTGGCACTTTGTTTTTACAGTGTGTGCCTGAGTGAGACGGCAGATCACTTTCATTTGCAGAGGAGGTAGAACTTACTTAGCAAATGTTTATTTCTTTGTGCAATTTTGGATTGTAACTTCAGTGTGGTAGTAGTTGTATGGTGGGGCCAGGGGTCCATAAAAACACATTTTTTTAGCAACAGTGTATTTATGATTATTTGACAATGCTGTAGAAATTCTATATTTAAAACCATGCAGAAATGTTTCCTCCTCAATACACAAATGGTAGGTGCCCTTTTGGCAGATATGCATACTGTATATATATATATATATATATATATATATATATATATATTACATTCCAGTTTACTGTCCCTTTATGCAAGGACTTTCCAGATGCAACAAGGCATTTTATCTAAGATTTTTACATATGCATAAAATGTTATACTCTCAGACTAAGATTGCTCCGTGTTTTAAATGAGACAGGTTAACTTAAAACTAACTTAAGTACCGCATTTTCAAAATCCATAAGTGCAGCTGACAGATGGGAACATTTCTACACTATATTTGAAGTGGTGCTCTTGGTTGGGGAAAATGGGGAAAAAACAAACAAACATATGTCAACCTTTTAAAAGTACTTTTCTTTATCTAGCCATCTACCCAGATCATTAATGTACAATTTTGAATTCACAGAGTTATTTTTGTTTGCGCATTTACAAATATTATTCTTTAAAAAGTGATCTCTTAATTTCTTCAATTTTTTATCATGCATGTTACACACTGTTTATTTAGGGGATGCAAGGTGCATAAATGTTTCCTCCTGTGAGTGTTTATGTGGGTGTCTGTGTTTATGTCTTTGTGCTTTGGTTTGTGTCTCTATGAGTGTGTATGTATTTTTTTACTGTGGGTCTGTGTGGGTGGGTGTGTATGTCTTTGTGCATTTTCTGTGGATGTCTGTGAGGGTGTGCATATGTCTTTGAGCTTTTTCTATGGGTGTCTCTGTGAGGGTGTGTGTATGTTTGTCTTTGTGTATTTTCTCTGGATGCCTCTGTGAGGGTGGGTGTGTATGTCTGTGTTTTCTGTGGATGTCTCTGTGAGGGTGTGTGTGTGTGTATGTATGTCTGTGTTTTCTGTGGATGTCTCTGTGAGGGTGTGTGTATCTCTTTGTGTGTTTTCTGTGGTTGTCTCAGTGAGGGTATGTGTATGTATTTCTTTCCATGTTTTATGTGGTTGTCTCTCTGTGTGTGTATGTCTTTGTGTGTTTTCTGTGGGTGTCTCTGTGTGTGTATGTCTTTGTGTGTTTTCTGAGGCTGTCGGTGTTTCCTTGGGTGTATGTACAAGTTTGAGTTTGTGTGTGTCCATTGTCTGTTCCTTTTTAGGATATTTTGACCTTACTACTGATTATTCACATCTTTCTACAAACTTTGAGACTAACGAGACCTTTCCGGAAGTCACCAATCCACCATTTAACCTTTAAATTATTGTTTTGGCAGTTCAGGGCCCTTCCTTTCAGCCACTGCATGCTGTTATCATCATTTAGTTGGCATCTTCCTTTACAAAAAGATAATGAGAACTCCATATTTTGTTTTCTAAATCTCCTTTTTTACAAAACTGTAGTTTACCTCATTACTTGTCAGGTCAATGTAAACAAGTGCTGAGTGTCTGTTTGGGTGTCTGTGTCTGAGTGTGTTTCTTTGCGTGTCTGCTAGAGTATCTATATGTGAATCCTTATGTGTGAGTGTGTGTGTATGTGTGTGTTTCAGTGTATGAGTGTGTCTGTGTGTGTGTGTATTATACTACCTTTACAACATTTCCAAGTTTAAATAGACACTTAAGAATAAAGTGCATATATATGTTTTAGTCACTTGGTCAAAAATTGCACATGTCAAAGCAGGGGGGGGGCTGATCAATGGTTAAGTCAGGGGCCCCAAAATTTCTAGTGGCGGCCCTGGCTGCAGAAGGACCCTATATGGCTTTTGATTCTCTATTCCATATACTTCTGTTTCTGTGTGTGCCACACAAACTTGCTGTGTTTGCTTGTGTGCCTATAAGTTTTAGCAGGAGTTAAACACAGGTTGGTGAAAAAAAAAAATTAAATAATAATATTCTCTAGAGAAATATAGTTCTTTATTTTTTAATATGTCCCTTACTCTATTGACAAGGAAATAAGAAATAATGTCAACACTATAATATAAACGTTGTCAACACAATTAATAAAACATTAAAGCAAACAGTCATGTTTAATCTATAAATAACAGACAATAATGCTTGGAATTCAGGATAACTATGATACCAATACAGATGAGTATTGATTTTTCACTAGCAAATCTTTCCTATATAAACAAAAAGTGTCTTATATCATCTAATACAAAATATATATTTAAAACTTTAAGGGCTAGATTACAAGTGGTGCGCTAAATATCGCTCGTAGACGGCATCAGAACCTAGCGCAGCAAAGGGGGTAAGTAGTGCAGAGATTGGCGGCATATTTAAATATATATGTATAGAAATATATACATATATGTATATGTGTATATAAACATATTAACACATAAATATATATATATATGCATATACATATTTACATTACGGTCTATGAGAACACACAGATCCCATAGAACGCAATGTAAAGGCACTTTTCAGTGCCGTTATTTTTTTCTAACTCCCCACTTTTACCAACTTTAAAGCCCCCAAACTGCCTTTTTTATTTTGAGGTCATTTGGGGCACTTTTAGAAAATTAACCAGAAATTTGATCTCTGGTTAATTTTCAGAGCGCTAATTTGCCCGTTTTGCGGAGCACGATAATTTAGCACTGCACTTGTAATCTAGCCCTAAGACTTTAAATTAAAATAGTGCTATAAAAAATGAATTACCTTCCATTTCAATGAGTAGTTCAATATACTTATATATATATATATATATATATATATATATATATATATAACGTCCACAGAATGCAGGCACTCACTGGTCTTAGTAAAATATAACAATTTATTTAGAAATCATTAAAAAGACATAACGTTTCGGCACCAATATGTGCCTTTGTCAAATGTCAGCATGTAACCAAACGAATATGCAGCACACTTAAAATCAATATGACACACATTTAAAAACATACCCCTTTTAAAGATGTGAGCAAGCTATTACCGCCATGCCTCTACTCGCGTCTTCCCATCCATGGCAATGACGTCACGTACGCACGCTGCGTGCCTAGCGTGATGACGCATGGCAAGGCGTTGCCATAGCGACGTCGGATAGCCACACGCGTCAGAGTAGGGAGTGACTTAATCACGCATACAGATTACTATCAGGGACGTCTGTGTGTACTTGTTGCTAACAGCAACCAAAGCAATCCACAATGTGTATAGCGTGTTTAATATTTGGACATAGCGGTTTATAGACAAAACATTAATACTGTTAGAAACATATTATTAAATGGCATATTAGAACATAGTCTGTTAGATGATAGATCCAATGTGTGATTTCTATATGCGGAAAACTGTCAAGCTCAGAAAGAGAAGGAGGCCAATCTAAGGGCCATCCTTAGAGAATGGGCACGAAATGCCAGAATAGACAGTAAAGGCATCAGCATAAGAGAAACATAACACCTTGTCATTGCAATACATGATACATACTACAGATGAGGATAAGCGAAAACTATCACTATTAAATGTATCACTATTAAATTTGTAACCCCTGGTGCAAGCCATTAGTAGATGTATTAAGAGACATAATCATATAAATACATTGTAGCATCATGCCACCCTGGGGTACAGATAGAAACTTTTTAGTGAATAGTGAGCTATCATTTAGATATGTCCAGGGCAATAACTCTTCAGTGTGGTATTAATAGAATGGACTAAAGTCCAGTGAGGTGTTGAGGCCTTTAGGGACCAATGTGTCCAACCTGTGGATCCATCTGCTTTCAATCTGGAGCAGTCTATTAGCCCTATCACCCCCTCTTGGCATGGGGGGGACGTGGTCAATTAACATGGACCTAATACTTGACACGGAGTGTATCAATGCCACGTTAATTGACCATTCTAGTCCATTCTATTAATACCACACTGAAGAGTTATTGCCCTGGACATATCTAAATGATAGCTCACTATTCACTAAAAGGTTTCTATCTGTACCCCAGGGTGGCATGATGCTACAATGTATTTATATGATTATGTCTCTTAATACATCTACTAATGGCTTGCACCAGGGGTTACAAATTTAATAGTGATACATTTAATAGTGATAGTTTTCGCTTATCCTCATCTGTAGTATGTATCATGTATTGCAATGACAAGGTGTTATGTTTCTCTTATGCTGATACCTTTACTGTCTATTCTGGCATTTCATGCCCATTCTCTAAGGATGGCCCTTAGATTGGCCTCCTTCTCTTTCTGAGCTTGACAGTTTTCCGCATATAGAAATCACACATTGGATCTATCATCTAACAGACTATGTTCTAATATGCCATTTAATAATATGTTTCTAACAGTATTAATGTTTTGTCTATAAACCGCTATGTCCAAATATTAAACACGCTATACACATTGTGGATTGCTTTGGTTGCTGTTAGCAACAAGTACACACAGACATCCCTGATAGTAATCTGTATGCGTGATTAAGTCACTCCCTACTCTGACGCGTGTGGCTATCCGTCGTCGCTATGGCAACGCCGTGCCATGCGTCATCACGCTAGGCACGCAGCGTTCGTACGTGACATCATTGCCATGGATGGGAAGACGCGAGTGGAGGCATGGCGGTAATAGCTTGCTCACATCTTTAAAAGGGGTATGTTTTTAAATGTGTGTCATATTGATTTTAAGTGTGCTGCATATTCGTTTGGTTACATGCTGACATTTGACAAAGGCACATATTGGTGCCGAAACGTTATGTCTTTTTAATGATTTCTAAATAAATTGTTATATTTTACTAAGACCAGTGAGTGCCTGCATTCTGTGGACGTTGTGGATTATTTACAGCAGAGCACCGTGGCACTTAACAAGTGGTGAGATTGTGCTTTCCCTTTAAGGAACTGTATATATATATATATATATATATATATATATATATATATATATATGTACACACACAAACACACACACACTATGGTCAGATTATGTGATTATTAGTGACGTGCTAACAGTTACTTGTGAGCGATATCTTGTTTATCATGGCTGTTTTCACACGTCAGAAGGAATGCTTGTAATTCAAGTTGAAGTAAATGTGAACGCGATTTATGCTATAATTATTACTGGAACCTCAGAGCTCTGGTTAACTGTTTCACAAAACAAAAAGTGTCAAAAAACACATAAAAAAATACATTAAAAAGTACAGTTACACTCATACTATCTAATATAAAATATTTAAAAAAAAATATTGTTAAAAAAATTTAGAAGTCCTCACAGATAAAAAGGGTTATAAAATTGAGATACATAGATATACATGTCTAAATATATATTTATACATGTGTATTTATGTATTTATATGTCTATATATGTATTTACAGACATATTTACACATATATACATATGTAGACATATGTAGACATATATTTAAAAAAGATAGATAATCCCTTTATTACCCATTCCCTAGCTTTGCGTAACCAACACAGTTATATAAATACACTTTTTACCTCTGTGATTATCTTGTATCTAAGCCTCTGCAAACTGCCTCCTTATTTCAGTTTTTAGCCAATCAGAGCTGGCTCACTAGAACTCCATGTGCGGGAGCACAGTGTTATCTATGTGACACACATGAACTAACACCCCCTAGTGGAGACAATTTGTAAAAATGCCCTGAGAGAAGAGGCGCCCTTCAAGGGCTTAGAAATTAGCATATGAACCTCCTAGGTTTAGCTTTCAACTAAGAATACCAAGAGAACAAAGCAAAATTGGTGATTAAAGTAAATTGAAAAATTGTTTAAATTTACATTCTCTATCTGAATCATGAAAGTTTATTTTGGACTAGATTGTTCCTTTAAGTGCATTGGAGCCATTTGCAGTCAAGTAGATGAAAACATGTTAAAGCATATTTATGCAATATTAATTTTTAATAAAGTGTTATGCTGTGTTTTTACTGTAAATATTTCAGATTCTTATGTTCTTAACATAGGAGAATATGTTCTAAGTTTTTTTAAATAGATATTCCTACATATATCTATGTATATCTATACTTTAATATAATAATCTATAATATATATTTTACCAAAATACCATTAGATATATGTAGAAATATGTATTTATGCATAAATGGAACTAATTCTGCTATGTGAAGAACATTGGAATGTAAAATATGAATATTTTTATGTCAGGTTAGCGCACTTGAGAATATGTGATTGGGTTTGCTTGCAAGTAGGTTGTTTTTTTCCCCACTTTTTTTGCTCCATTGCCTTCTATGGTGAAATAAGTTAACACGGTTGCGATATTCTAACTTGGGCTTTTTGCACGCATTTGCTTAGCGCAAGAGTGAAAACTTTTTACTTTACTTTATGTATGCTACAGACGCGTGATAAAAGCTTTCTTCTAGTGGAGTTAGCGTGCGAGCAATAAATAGCGCTTCACTCGTAATCTTCCCCTATATGGGCAAAAGTATTTGGATACCCCTACTAATTATTGGGTCAACTACACCCTTTGCTAACAGGTTCTATAGATTTCCAAACTAATTCTGGAAGCAACATCAACACAAGAAATGTCCATCAGAAGCTTCATGAAATGGGTTTCTATGGTCGATGAGCTGTACACAAGCCTCACATAATCATGTGCAATGTCACGTGCCTGCTCGAGTGGTGTAAAGCATGCTACCACTGGATTCTGTAGCAGTCCTTTGTAGTGATGAATCACGCTTCTCTATCTGGAAGCCTGATAGAAGAATCTGTGTGTGGTGGATGCCAGGAGAATGTAAAGTTTGGTGGAAGAGGGATGATGGTCTGGAGCTGTTACAGGGTTTGAACTAGGCCCCTTAGTTCCAATAAGGAGTCATTTGATGCTAAAGGATATTGTGCATATGGGTATAGCCACTATCACTAGCTAGCTTGCAGCAGTGCATTGCTGTGTCTGAGACCAACTAGGTACGCTTTTAAACAAAAAATACCACAGGTTCAAAGGTATTTTGGTTTAGTAAAACTATGTTATTTTTGCAAAAGTACATCATGATATCACAAAACAACGCAGATCTGTTTACAAATAGCATATGAAAAAGTAGATCACATAGACATCCTTATCAATAAAATGAAATGTCATCTTTCTAAAGTCTGGGCATAAGAAGGGAATGTGTGCTGCTGTAAAGTTTTTTTTTGGACTCTATATAAATTACATTTTTTTTTCTTTAGTTTATTTCATTGAATGTGCTTAGATATAGCTACAAAGTGAGACAGAATGCATGTCTCCGACAGGCCCATTTATCAAGCTCCGTACGGAGCTTGAAGGGCCGTGTTTCTGGCGAGTCTTCAGACTCGCCAGAAACACAACTTATGAAGCAGCGGTCTAAAGACTGCTGCTCCATAACCCTGTCCGCCTGCTCTGAACAGGCGGACAGGAATCGCCGGACATCAACCCGATCGAATACGATCGGGTTGATTGACAGCTCCCTGCTGGCGGCCGATTGGCCGCGAGTCAGCAGGGGGCGGCGTTGCACCAGCAGCTCTTGTGAGCTGCTGGTGCAATGTTAAATGCGGAGAGCGTATTGCTCTCCGCATTTAGCGAGGTCTTGCGGACCTGATCCGCAGTGTCGGATCAGGTCCGCAAGCCCTTTGATAAATGGGCCTGTAAAACTCAATAATAAAATGTAACAATGTCTTTATACATACACTGTATCATGCATTCACCATCAAATTATTATGAGGGGAGACCTTAAAGGGACATGAAACCCACATTTTTTCTTTCATGATTCAGATAGAGCATCCAATTTTATACAACTTTCCAATTTACTTCTATTATAAATTTTGCTTCATTCTCTTGGTATCCTGTTTTCAAAGTGCAGCAATGCACTATTGGGAGCTAACTGGACACATCAGTAAACCAATTACAAGAGGCATATATGTGCAGCCTCCAATCAGCAGCTAGCTCTCATCTCCTGAGCCTACTTAGGTATCCTTTTCAACAAAGGATACCAAATGAACAAAGCAAATTGGATAATAGAATTACATTGGAATGTTATCTAAAATTGAATGCTATGGGGCCGATTTATCAAGCTCCGTATGGAGCTTGATGCCCCTGTTTCCATGTGAGCCTTCAGGCTCGCCGGAAACAGAAGTTATGAAGCGGACAGAAATCAACCCGATCGAATACAATCAGGCTGATTGACACCCTCTGCTAGCGGCCGATTAGCCACGAATCTGCAGGGGGTGGCATTGCACCAGCAGTTCACAAGAACTGCTGGTGTAATGATAAATGCCGACAGCGTATGCTGTCGGCATTTATCGATGTGCAGCGGACATGATATGCTACATCGTATCATGTCAGCTCGCACTATGATAAATCTACCCCAAAATCTGAATTATTAAAGAAAAATGTGGGGTTTCATGTTCCTTTAATATATATTAATATTGCTGGAAGCCAACCCATTAAGTAGTACATGCATGTGAATGTAGCACACTCATTACCTGCTGCTATCATAAAAATCTAAGGCAATATCAAGCATATGCACGTGCTGTCTAAAGTGTAAATTGCTTTGCTACCGTTTGTTTTTATACAGTAAATGCTCAGAATGAAGGGATACTTAGAAATAACGCATGTATTTCAGTGGTTTTACATTTTAATTCTCACATGTAAACAAATCTGATAAAAATCACGTGCAATGCTGCAGACAGATTTTATAATATCATAACAAATATGTACAGAAAACGCACACCATTTAAACGCACATAGAAATATGTACGATTATTATTGTTATCATCATTTGTTTGTAGAGCTTCAATTTATCTAAACGTTAGTATAGTTTGTTTTTATGTTATAATGAGGCATTTTGTTTAAGATTTGTACCAGCATGGCTCCTTCTCTCTCTGCCTGTAATGTAATTCTGTCAGTTAACTTGCCGCTACACTGAATTTATTCTTAGTGGGGGGGGGGGGTTGCGTTTTACTAGGCAGTGAGAAATCGGACGCCCCAACAGCTCTGCTTATTTTTATCACATATATATCTCATATATTTCTCACAACTGAGCAGTTACCATACCATTCCCATGGTATTCTTTGTTGAAGAGATACCTAGGTAGGTGGCTGGAGCTCTACGTGGCAGGAAATAATGCTGCCATCTAGTGTTCTTGCAAATGGATTACATTCTTGTAAAACTGCTGTTATGTAGTGCTCCAGACACGTGTACACTCATGAGCTTATGTCCCTGATTTTCATCAAAAGATATCAAGAGAACAAAGATATTCAATAAAAAGAAGTAATTTAAAAAAAAATGTTCAAAATCGTATGCTCTATCTGAATAATAAATAACTGTTTTGGGATTCTTACCTCTTGAGCCTCTTCCAACCAGAGATGTATTGCTCAGGGATTAAAGGGACAGTTTACCCCCAAAAAATTCCCCTTTAATTTGTTCCAAATGATTAATTTTACCTGCTGGAGTGTATTAAATTGTTTGCAAGTAGCTTGTTTATCTTTATTTCAGCACTTAAAATAGCTAATTTAGCCTGTGGTATCTCATTTTACCTGCCAGGTCAACCCATTTCAATAGGCTGTGGTTTCAAAGCACAAAACCAGCAATTTCATATCCACAAATAAACCTGAAAATGCAATTTTACTGTAAACTGTCAACAAAGCACTGCTATTTTTTCCAGGCAGCCCCATACTGTAGTCTTCAGATCATTCAATACCATTTGTATTTTTACCATTTGTTTTTAAAGGTTAATAGAATTACTGATTTTTTCTGTCCCTTTAAATACATTCCAGCACAAGGCTTACCAAACATACACTTGCAGGAAATATGCAAATGCATCTACAAAAAATGGGGCTTCATTGTATCCGCTAAGTTAAATATGAGAGTGAGAGTAGTAAAACTTCAAAAGCTGGTTATTAAAAAATGTATATATTGCAATAAATTTTCAATTTCACTGAGTATTGCACGCATAGAAAATGCTACAGTTAACATCAGTTACTGCTAAAAAGAATGGTTAATACACTATGGGCCAGATTACGAGTGGAGCGCTATTTAGAGCTTTTCGCTAGAGAGCTAATTGTGCTACAAGTAAACTTTTTGCGTACGTCGGGTTGCGCGGGTATTACAAGTTGAAAGTTAAAAGTTATTGATCAAAGCCGAACTTACAATTTCATTCCAATGTTCTGCACATACAAGAATATGTTCTATCAGCTTGTGGGGTTGTGCTCGTATAACGTGTTAAAGGTAAACTGTTTTCACTCTCGCGCTAATCTGACAATCACAAAAATTTATAGATTCATAGTTAGACTATGGCGTGTGTGTTCACGTATTCCCCCATAGAAATCAATAGAGAAAAAAAGTGGAAAAAAACCCTACTCTCACGAAAACCCAATTGCATAGTCTCATTTGCGCTAACCCAGCATGAAAATATGAATATTTCACAAATGTTCTGTACATGGCAGAATATGTTCTATTAATTCATAAATACATATTTCTACATATTACAAGCAATTCAGATTATTATAGCCTATGGTGAATAAATAATCCTGATTTTATTAAAGACAGGAGGCGAATATTTTGCATCAAATCTTTACTGAATCCAAACAGCAGCAAAGAAAACATACAGAGAAAAAAAATAGTAACATAGTAACAAGACTGCACCAATCAGCACACAGCAGCCTAATAACCTGTAATGAAGAAGTCCAGCACTTCCGCTTTTCTTTGATCATAAGACAGCAGAACCAGTCATGAAGAAAACAAATGAACGACCAAAATTGAACAGCGATACCCAGGAACAGAGAAACCACAGATGACCTGGTCCGTAGATAAGGGAGAACATAAAATCTACAGAGTCACTGAAAAGAGAAAAAACGCAAAGTAACAACAATCCCAGAAAAGGAAAATCAACAGCAATAACGTCATTTAGATAAAATTATATATATATAACATAGTAACATAGTAGATAAGGTTGACAAAAGACCGAAGTCCATCGAGTTCAACCTATACAAATCTAAAATACTTACAAAAAGCTCCAGTTATGCTTAAATAACCCCACTAAAAGGTGACCCATTTAATACTAGCAATCATATCCATGAATTTTGTTTATATACAGAAATGTATCCAGACGTTTTTTAAATGTATCTAGGATATTGGCATTCACTACCTCCTTTGGTAATGAGTTCCACAATGTTATTGCTCTTACAGTGAAAAAATGTTTCCGTTGAAGGAGATTAAATCTCCTTTCCTCCAACCTTAAATTGTGACATCTTGTTAGAAACAATTTTCTTGGAATAAACAGAGCTTCTGCCATCTCTGTATATTGGCCGTGAATATATTTATATAAAGTAATCATGTCACCTCTCAAGTGCCTTTTTTCTAAAGAAAACCGACCCATTTTGGCTAGCCTCTCCTCATAGGTTAAATTTTCCAATCCCCTTATTAGCTTTGTGGTCCTTCTCTGAACTTTTTCTAGTTCTGCAATATCTTTTTTTGTGATCGGTCCCCAGAACGGCACTTCATACTCAAGGTGAGATCTTACCAGGGCTTTATATAGTGACAGAATTATGCTTTCCTCCCTTGAATCAATGCCTCTTTTAATACATGCTAGTATCTTATTAGCCTTTGAAGCCGCTGCCCTGCATTGTGCACCCATCTTTAGCTTGCTATCTATTACTACTCCCAAATACCTTTCCTCCTCATCCACCAATAAAATATATATTACACACATACACAAATATTCACCTACATACAGATTTCTGCAGGCTTTTAAAAGGTTAATACTGGATCCTTAGATCAGCACCTGAATCTATAATACTTTACAGTCTATAAAAATAAATAATTTTTAATTCTGTCAGACCCAGAGGGTCAACCTGGGTCTAACAAATGAAAGGGCTTAGATGATTAAAACAGTCTAAAAATCCCCCATATGAAAGCTCTGGAAGGCAAGGAATAAAGGATTTCATATCATTAAAGGGATACTAAACCCAATTTTTTTCTTTCATGATTCAGATAGAGCATGAGATTTTAAGCACCTTTCTAATTTACTCCTATTATCAATTTTTCTTTGTGCTCATGCTATCTTGATTTGAAAAAGCAGTACGGACCATTTTTGATCAGCACCTGGGTAGCACTTGCTGATTTGTGGCTAAATTTAGCAAACCAATCAGCAAGCTCTACCAAGGTGCTGAACTAAAAATGGGCCATATCCTAACCTTTTATTACTGCTTTTTCAAATCCAAGATAATATGAGAACAAAGAAAAATTGATAATAGGAGTAAATTAGAAAGTTGCTTAAAATTGCATGCTCTATCTGAATCATGAAAGAAAAAATATGGGGTTAGTATCCCTTTAAGTAAGAGAGATTTTTATATAAACATATAGGTCACTCAGATGGGGCTGCAAGGGGCTTCTCATAAAGGAGTGACATGGCCCTACAATTACTATATAAAATCTAAGACTATAAGGCTGACATCATACTAAGATAATACAAGATCCTAGTATGAATAAGGAGGGTCTAAAACACCATAGCCTCGCAGCCATCAAGGGCCATGTTGAGGCGCGTCTCACACAACCAACAGGTTTATAACTCTGGTCAGGGGACTTGTCTAAATTTAATATAATGTGCAGAAAAAAGGGGGGTCCTAAGCACGGCACCTGATGGAAAGAAGTTCTATGAAAAATGAAATAATGAGGCATGGCTACTGGCCACACACACTCTGCACACTGTACTAAATAAAGCTTTGCAAGAAAAGAAATAAGGCCTGGAAACCGGCCTAATATACAAACATCATGCAGGCAAGCAGGCTGTAAACCTATTGCCTGTTCCAATATAAAACAAACAATTACATATAGGCTAAGAATATGAAAAATAAAGGGATAAGAATATAAAGAACTTAGGAAAGAAACCATATATAATAGTTTTACAGATAAGTCTTAAACAAGATAAAGGGCTCCATGTACTAAGCCGTCAATTCATCCGTCATTTTAGACGCGGATAAACTCGCCGTTACTCGCCGGGGGCGAAATGGTGTCCGCTGTCACTATGTACTAATAATCCCCCAATATATAGACAAGTCTAGCCCGCCGCGAGCAGTGGCGGATTATTGATAAATTTGACGCTTCGCTCACCGCGACTAAGCTGATGTACTTAACTTTCAGTTGAATTGTCTGGCCAATTATTAACACGTGACATGCAAGGTGTCACGAACATCATAGTAGTCGCAGGTGTCACGAACATCATAGTAGTCGCGGGAATAGAATTATGCTCCTATAAAAGTTCAACTTATCTAAACAACTTTATTATTGTTCAAAATTTTTTGAAGAGTGATAACAGAGCGTTATTTTTGTAATATTTATTTACAATTTGGATATGGCTTCATCTGGATCTGATAATATATAAATATTAATATAAAAATAATTATAAAGATTGACAACTATACAATACAAATTTAAAATATAGATTACTCTTTAATTACAGTCGACAAATTTGGCGCAATTTATGTACATGGAAATGAGAGACAAATTAGACGCCAGTTATGCTGTACAATGCTGATATTACTGCCTTTTATATATGTCTAGACTGGCGTCTAGATTGACTTTCCTATTGTTTTGTACCTTGCCCGCCACCTAAAAGGTGGCGAGGCAAAAATAACGAGGTGGGAGCGGAAATTGTAGCGAGCGGACAAATAGATTTTTTAGTACATTCGTTTTTGGCGAGTTGGTGGTCAAATGTGTCTAATTACAGTGAAAAATGGAGAGGTAGCGAGGTTTGGCGGATAAGTACGCTCGCAATTTTAAAGATGCGAGTTTGAACATAGTTGACGACTTTGTACATATCAGTTTGCGAGTTTTGACGCGAGATTTGTTGCGGGTAGCTCGCTGACTGCTTAGTACATGGAGCCCAAAGAGAATAGAGACTAAAGAACCTAGGAAAGAAACCTATATAATGGTTTATGGTATATTCTAAAACACAGATAAACAGATTAGTAATCTTAAGCAAAGATAATCAAAATACATTCAAATTTGAGGGAAAAATGAATACATGACCTGCTGTCTGGAAGCAGCAAAGAAAAGAGGAAGTGCTGGACTTGTTCATTACAGTTTATTAGGCTGCTGTTTGCTGATTGGTGCAGTCTTGTTACTATGTTACTATGTTATTATTTTTTATTATTAACTTGATGCAAAATATGAAGCCTCCTGTCTTTCCATAAAATTTTTGATTATAAAGTGTTTGGAGTGTCCCTGAATTAATGGCTATTTGGACTTATATCACTTTCATGTTACTCCAGGATATACACATCATCAATTTGTTATTAGTGTTATCACCATATTTTATACTTGGTATTCCAGCATTTGAGTATAGCTATGAGCAAACGTCTGTAACCAATAAAAAGGTAGTCAGATATCTGTATAAACATATAGTCTCACATATGTATAGGTATTTGGTATCAATTGTTTAATTATAATTTCACACATATATATATACTTTGTCTTCCAACAATCAAGTATAGCTGTGAGTAAAATGTCTATAACTAGTCAAAAAGTAGTCACGTATGTGATTATGATTTCATGTGTATATTAGTGTTTGGTATCAATTGTGTTATTATAATCTCACATATATATTGGTATCTGGTATCAAATATGTGATTAAGATTTCACATATATATTTGTATCTGGTATCATGTACTTATCACAACCTGTTTTAATACCTTGGTATAATAGTAGTGGTTATTGCAATATTCATGTAGTAACAAAAGGGTTATATATCCGCATTTGCAACAATAACCCTCAGGTTATATGGTAGGTTTTATATAGCACATATTCATAGATTAACTGGGCTCGATTTTATTATATCTCTCCTCAGATCGCAATTTAGAGCTGTCTTAGTAAAATATTACTGTGTATTTATGAATAACCAGGGTTCGGTATTAATTCACATGTAAGGTAGTATTAATTCACATATCTTCCATTAATAAGGGCTAAATCCACTGTTGTGTGGTTTAATATTCATGTTAGCTTAATCATATGTTACAATTTTGTAACTTTTGTATGTTCAAGTTTATAACTGTGGTGGTTTATTTTTTGGGGCCTATCTATCAAGCTGTCAACCGCAAATACGCCGGAAATTCCGCAGCGTAATTGTTGCGAGCTTGATCTGACCTAGTTATCAAAGCCTACAGACCGGCAAATGTTGAAATTTGTGACGTAACATACGATCGGCCGGTCTCAATCCGACGCAGACCGATGCTTACGTCATTACAGATGATCTGAATACACATTTGGCTCTATTTGACACTTTTTCCCAGTTATCAAACTTTTAACAGGTACGCTTGCGGCTATTCCAGCCCAGCGTACCTGGTTTTCAATCCGCCACCATGGAGGCCGCAGATGCCATAGAAATCAATGGGAGTCTGAAAGCAACGAAAGCTTATGTTTAATGCTGCCAGATATCCCATTGATATCTATGGATGAAAACAAGTTACGTTTACACCTTGCACCCTAACATAAACCCTGAGTCTAAACACCCCTAATTTGCTGCCCAGACATCGCCGCAACCTAAATAAAGTTTTTAACCCCTATTCTGCCGCTCCCCGACACCACTGCCACTAATTAAACGTATTAACCACTAAACCTCTGGCCTCCCACATCACTACCACTAACTAAACCTATTAACCCATAAACCGTCAGCCCCCCACATCGCCAAAAAATAAATTAAGCTATTAACTCCTAAACCTAACAACCCGCTAACTTTAAATTAAAAATACAACAACCCTATCTTCAAATAAATTTAAACTTACCTGTAGAATTAATATAAACTATATTAAACTATTAATTAACTTACCCTTACTATTATCCTACAATTAAATTAAACTACCAATTAAATAAAATAAATTACATATTAAAAAACATAACCCTACTCAAATTAATTAAATATACAATTAAACATTATTAAAAGTACTAAATTACAGAAAAAAACAAACACTAAGTTAAAAAAAAAACCACAACATTACGAAAAATAAAAAACAACTTTATCAAAAATAAAAAAGAATTACACCTAATCTAATAGCCCTATCAAAATATAAAAGCCCCCCCACCCAACCAACAAACCCCCCAAAATAAAAAGCCTATCTAAAATAACCTAAGCTCCCCATTGCCCTGAAAAAGGCATTTGTATGGACATTGCCCTTAAAAGGGCATTTAGCTCTTTTACATGCCCAGACCCTAATCTAAAAATAAAACCCACCCAAAAAAAACTTAAATAAACCTAACACTAACCCCCGATGATCCACTTACAGTTATTGGAGTCCCGCTTGAAGGATCCATCCAGCCAATTGGAACAGCCAATAGGATGAGAGCTGCTCCAATTCTATTGACTGATTGGAACAGTCAATATGATGTTAGCAGCTCAAATCCTATTGACTGATTAAAATATTTCAGCCAATAGGAATGCAAGGGACGCCATCTTGGATGGTGTCACTTGCATTGAAGTTCCAGTTTACGGCAGCGACCGTAAGAAGAGGATGCCCAACGCTGGATGTCTTTAGGATGGACCTGCTCCGCGCCGGATGGATGAAGATAGAAGATGCCACCTGGATGAAGACTTCTTGCCGCCTGGATGAGGACTTTGCCGGCTGGATGAAGATCGAAGAGGCCGCCTGGATGAAGACTTCTTGCTGGCTGGATGGATCCTTCAAGCGGGACTTCAATAACTGTGAGGGGATCGTCGGGGTTAGTCTTTATTTAAGGGTTTTTTGGGTGGGTTTTATTTTTAGATTAGGGTCTGGACAGGTAAAAGAGCTAAATGCCCTTTTAAGGGCAATGCCCAAACAAATGCCCTTTTCAGGGCAATGGGGAGCTTAGGTTATTTAAGATAGGCTTTTTATTTTGGGGGGTTGGTTGGTTGGGTGGTGGGTTTTACTGTTGGGGGGGTGTTTGTATTTTCTTTTGCAGGTAAAAGAGCTGATTTCTTTGGGGCAATGCCCCACAAAAGGCCCTTTTAAGGGCCATTGGTAATTTATTGTAGGCTAGGTTTTTTTATTTGGGGGGGGGGCTTTTTTATATTGATAGGGCTATTAGATTAGGAGTAATTATTTTTTATTTTTGATAATGTGGTTTTGTATTTTTCGTAATTTAGTGGGGGATTTTTTTGTAACTTAGTGTTTGTTTCTTTCTGTAATTTAGTACTTTTAATGTTTAATTGTATATTGATTAATTTGAGTAGGGTTAGGTTTTTTATTATGTAATTTATATTATTTAATTGGTAGTTTAATTTAATTGTAGGATAATAGTTAGGGTAGGTGAATTAATAGTTTAATATAGTTTATTTTAATTCTACAGGTAAGTTTAAATTTATTTGAAGATAAGGATGTTGTAATTTTAATTTAAAGTTAGCGAGTTGTTAGATTTAGGGGTTAATAGCTTAGTTTATTTTTTGGCGATGTGGAGGGCTGACGGTTTAGGGGTTAATAGGTTTAGTTAGTGGTAGTGATGTGGGAGGCCAGATGTTTAGGGGTTAATACGTTTATTTATGTTGCTGCGGGGTTGGGGAGCAGCGGGGTAGGGGTTAATACGTTTATTTATTTTGCGGCAGGGTCGGGGAGCGGCGGGATAGGGGTTAATAACTTTATTTAGTTTGTGTAGTGGTCGGGGAGCAGCGGGTTAGGGGTTAAATATTTTAGTATAGTGGCGGCGTTTAGTGACAGGGTATAAATAAAGTTTGGAAAAAGACGAATAGACGCAAGATCGATGACTGCTAGTTAACAACAGTCCGATGCTCATCGCCCCGTACTTGGTGCGCGTCTTTTTGCCGGCTTTTTTCATAACTAAGGAGAGCGTATTGAGATACGTGGCCGCCATGTTAGGGGATGTTAGGCGAGCATATTGATGCCAGCGAATGCAACACAGTTGACGGCTTCATAGATATCCCCCTTTAACTTGTATGTTTTTCAGTTAGTAACTGTTGGTGGTGTATAATGATCACAACAATAATAGTAGTGAACGCCACTTTTGTAATACACTTTAGCAGTTAATATATGCGCTTCTACAGGTAGATGTTCGGCGTTCTGATTGTGTGAAGAATAAGTGCTTGTGTTAGCAGTTAGGTGTACGCTTCTACTAGTAAATGTTCGGTGCTTTGTATGAAAATATTGGTGCTTCCGTTTAGTAACTGTTTCCTTGGTTTATGATAATCACCATAATAAAGTTTACACAGCACTCATATGCTGCATTTGTAGCTATTAATATATGCGCTTATACTAGTAAATGCTTCGCTAACATGTGATGGCCACCACAGCGGTAATCCTGTATTTGAATAAAGTCTGCACACTGCTCACATTAAATGGCCATATGATGACTGTTCGTGTTAACAGACGTTAAATGCTCAGAAATTAGTACTCTGGATAACAAATATCTAATCAAAACCCCTCAGGGCTGATAACATTAATGCAACAGAGCTTGGATAACGTGTTTAAAATTACACACATAGGGACCCCATTGTAGTATATATATATCTCTGAGGAAGCGCATGTGAACATGCGCGAAACATGTCAGATGGTTTGAGTTGTTCCTGTCATCTACTACCTTGCTAATAAACTCTAACTGCACTGGCTACCTGTCCGGACTGGCTCTCTTTTTTCTGCAGTTTATATATATATATATATATATACTACAATGGGGTGTATTGATACCAAATACCTATATATATATATATATATATATATATATATATATATATGTGAGACTAAAATCACATCTCTGACTACCTTTTTATTGGTTACAGACGTTTGCTCATAGCTATACTCAAATGCTAGAATACCAAGTATAAAATATGGTGATAACACTAATAACAAATTGATGATGTGTATATCCTTGAGTAACATGAAAGTGATATAAGGCAAGATAGCTATTAATTCAGGGACACTCCAAACACTCGTCATATTTTAATTTTTTTGTACCCATCTTTCAAAGAGAACCAATAAAGGCTATATTTTATTTTATTTGCCTGCCTCTTAACTAGTCTGGGCATAGAGTGCTGAAAGAGCATTTTTTTTATTTTTGTAATCTTTTTCCAAAACCCTTTTTTTATGGATGTTAATATAAAATGCTAGCACCACTCCTCTAACAGACAATATATATTAGAATGATACACTCTAGAAACTATAAATTATAACAAAGAGGAGCTTGACTATATAGTGCCTTTGTCAGTTTGTATATATGTAAATATTTCTACATATGTCTGATGGTATTTTGGTACAATATATATCTATACCTAGATTTATATACATGATTATATATACTGTAGATATAGATATATACAGATACATATAGAAGATCTATTTAGAAATACATAGAAAATATTCTGCTATGTCAAAAACATTGGAATGTGAAATATTTACAGTAAACGCAAAGGTTAAAACCTTTATTAAATATGACTATTGCATAAATATGCTTTTACGTGTTTTCATTTACTTAACTGCAAAGGACTCCAATGCACTTATATATATACAATATACTGAGTCTGTTAAGGAGAAGGTATCAAAAATCCACTTTATATTAATTAATATCGGGTGCAGGCCCTGTAAACAAATATTTTTATTTTTAAATGTATGTGATTTTTTTGATTTTTTTCTTTCTTTGTTTGCACTAATAAATTTATTTTATTTATAACAATCTTGTGTGGTTTTGGTTTAGGGGACCCAGAAGTTGTTTGGTTGCATGGAGGCCTGGAACACCTATTTCTAAATTAATACTTACGTATGCGTGCATTGAACATAATATTTAAATGGAGTGCTGAAATCCCTGTCTCTTTTGGAGAGAACACTACTGTGTCCTCTTCAAACTTTTCTTCCTTGAGATTCGTAAAAAAAAAAAAAAAAAAAATATATATATATATATATATATATATATATACATGTCTATATACTGTATGTATAAATATGTATTTAAATACGTAAATACACATATAAATACATATGTACACACACACATATATATATATATATACAGTATATATACAGTAATATACCGTATATATATATATATATATATATATACATGCATATCCATCTTTAGACATGTATATGTATGTATCTAAATGTTAAAGCCCTTAAACACCTGAGGTCTCATATCGTTGAGCCTTTATAACTATTGTGTGCAATCTTTTTGTTTTATATGTATTTTTTAGATGGTGTTATTATGAGTGTAATATTTATAGATGGTGTTATTATGAGTGTAACTGTACTTTGTAATGTATTTGTGATGTATTTTGTGACACTTTCATGTTTTGTGAAACAGTTAACTAGAGTTCTGAAGTGCCGGTAATCATTCTAGGATTAGTGCTACAGAAATTCTATTGGCTGATTTGAATAGGCAATAGAGTTTCAGTAGCTCTCATCCTATTGGCTGATTTGAACAGCCAATAGGATTTCAGTAGCTCTCATCCTATTGGCTGATTTGAATTTAAAATATCAAATCAGCCAATAGGAATGCAAGGGACGCCATTTTGAAAAGGCTCCCTTACATTGAAGATTTAGTGTACGGCGGTGACCGTATGAAGAGGACAATACGCACCAGATGTCTTCAAGGATGGACCCACTCCGCTCCGCTGGGATGAAGATAGAAGATGTCACCTGGATAAAGATAGAAGACACTGCCTGGATGGATGAAGACCTTGCCGCCTGGATGAAGACTTCACTGCCTCGATGTCCGGACTTCAGATACTGTAAGTGGATCGCGGGGGTTAGTGTTAGTTTTTCTTAAACTTTTTTTTGGGGGGGGTTAGATTAGGGTTTAGGCTTTTTAAGGTTAGAGTTAGCTTTTTTTATTTTGGGGGGTTGGTTGGGTGGTGGGTTTTACTGTTGGGGGGTCTTTGTATTTTATTTACAGGTAAAAGAGCTGATTTTCTCAGGGCAAAGACCTACAAAAAGCCCTTTTAAGGGCTATTGGTAGTTTATTGTAGTCTAGTGTTTTTTTATTTTGGGGGTCTTTTTTTATTTTTATAGGGCTATTAGATTAGGTGTAATTGTTTTTAATTTAGATAATTTTGTGTTATTTTTCGTAATTTAGTATTTGTTATTTTTTGTAATTTAGTATTTTTTATTTTTTGTCATTTTAGACTTAATTTTTTTTAGTAGTGTTAGTTTTTTTTAATGTTTATTTTAGTTTATTTAATTGGTAGTTATTTTAATTTTAGTATAATAGTTATGTTAGGTTAATTGTTAGTTTAAACTTAGTTTTTTTTTTATTTTACAGGTAAATTTTTAATTATTTCAAGATAGGGATATTGTAATTTTAATTTAAAGTTAGGGGGTTGTTAGGTTTAGGGGCTAATAGTTTAATTTAGTTTTTTGCAATGTGGGGGGCTAGCGGTTTAGGGGTTAATAGGTTTATTTAGTGGCGGTGATGTGGGAGGCCAGAGGTTTAGGGGTTAATAACTTTATTTAGTGGCGGCGATGTTTGGGAGCAGCGGAAAAGGGGTTAATAACATAATTGTAGTGTCTGCAAAGTTGGGGTGCAGGGGAATAGGGGTTAATAACTTTTTATAGTGGCGGCGATGTCGGGGAGCGGTGCAATAGGGGTTAATAACTTTTATTAGTGGTAGCGATATCAGGAGTGGCAAATAAGGGGTTAATATGTTTTAAATAGCGTGTGCGATGTGGGAGGGTGGCAAAATAGGGGTTAATAGGTAGTTTATGGATGTTAGTGCACTTTGTAACATTTTAGTTATGAGTTTTGTGAAACATTTTTGTTGCACAAAACTCATAACTACTGCTATCAGATAGCGGAACGGATTGTGTCGGTATAGGCTGGAACACAAGCATTTTAGCCGGACCGCACAACTTGTAATACCGGCGCTATGGAAATCCTTTTTTGAGTGCGGAATTGATGTTGCGTTACAGGCTAAAATGCTTGCGGTATCACTATAACGACAAGACTCATAATGGTTTCGTTACTGTTTTTACACTGAAATTGCCATTTTTTCAGCGTTAAAACCGTAATGCACAACTCGTAATCTAGCCATCTGTTTGTAAGCCCCTGATGGCTGCGTCTTATCTCAGTGCATTTTTTAAGCTTTTCACTGCCAGGCAGTGCTAGTGCATGTGTGCCATATAGATATCATTGCGCTCACTACTGTGGAGTTATACAGGAACCATCACTACTTGGCTAAAATGCAAGTTTGTAAAAGCACTGAGATAAGGGGGCAGTCTGCAAAGGCTTAGATACAAGGTAATCACAGATGTAAAAATTATATTAATATAACTGTGTTGATTATGCAAAATTGGGGAATGGACAATAAAGGGATAATCTATCTTTTTAAACAATACAAATTTTCAAGTAGACTGTCCCTTTAAAGGGACATTAAACACTAAATAAATGCTAGATGGAATGATGCATTCAAAGAAAAGATAAGTCTGAGAATAACTTGTAGATGTATTTTTTAAAGTTTCATTAGTTTAAATAGTGACACAATAAGTGTAAAGTTTTGCGGCTAGATTTAGAGTTTGGCGGCCAAAGGGGTGCGTTAGCTACGCGTGCTTTTTTTCTCCCGCACCTTTTAAATACCGCTGGTATTTAGAGTTCACAGAATGGCTGGGTTTTCAGTGCGTTAGGCTCCAAAAAGGGAGCATAGAGCATAATTTAACGCCACTACAACTCTAGATACCAGCGGTGCTTACGGACGCGGCCAGCTTCAAAAACGTGCTTGTGCACGATTCCCCCATAGAAAAGAATGGAGCTGTTTGAGCTAAAAAAAAAACTAACACCTGCAAAAAAGCAGCGTTAAGCTCCTAACGCAGCCCCATTGTTGCCTATGGGGAAACACTTCCTACGTCTGCACCTAACACTCTAACATGTACCCCGAGTCTAAACACCCCTAACCTTGCATTTATTAACCCCTAATCTGCCGCCCCCGCTATTGCTGACCCCTGCATATTATTATTAACCCCTAATCTGCCGCTCCGTACACCGATGCCACCTACATTATAGCTATGTACCTCTAATCTGCTGCACCTAACACCGCCGACCCCTATATTATATTTATTAACCCCTACTCTGCCCCCCTCAACGTCGCCTCCACCTGCCTACACTTATTAACCCCTAATCTGCCGAGCGGACCGCACCGCTACTATAATAAAGTTATTAACCCCTAATCCGCCTCACTCCCACCTCAATAACCCTATAATAAATAGTATTAACTCCTAATCTGCCCTCCCTAACATCGCCGACACCTAACTTCAATTATTAACCCCTAATCTGCCGACCGAATCTCGCCGCTACTGTAATAAATGGATTAATCCCTAAAGCTAAGTCTAACCCTAACACTAACACCCCCCTAAATTAAATATAATTTAAATCTAACGAAATAAATTAACTCTTATTAAATAAATTATTCCTATTTAAAGCTAAATACTTACCTGTAAAATAAACCCTAATATAGCTACAATATAAATTATAATTATATTGTAGCTATTTTAGGATTTATATTTATTTTACAGGTAACTTTGTATTTATTTTAACCAGGTACAATAGCTATTACATAGTAAAGAACTAATTAATAGCTAAAATAGTTAAAATAATTACAAAATTACCTGTAAAATAAATCCTAACCTAAGTTACAATTAAACCTAACACTACACTATCAATAAAATACCTACAATTATCTACAATTAAACCTAACACTACACTATCAATAAATTAAATAAATACAATATCTACAAATAAATACAATGAAATAAACTAAACTAAACTAAAGTACAAAAAATAAAAAAGAACTAAGTTCCAAAAAATAAAAAAATATTTACAAACATTAGAAAAATATTACAACAATTTTAAACTAATTACACCTACTTTAAGCCCCCTAATAAAATAACAAAGCCCCCCAAAATAAAAAAATGCCCTACCCTATTCTAAATTAAAAAAGTTCAAAGCTCTTTTACCTTACCAGCCCTGAGCAGGGCCCTTTGCCAAAGAATTCAGCTCTTTTGCCTGTAAAAAAAAACATACAATACCCAACATTACAACAGACCACCCACATACCCCTAATCTAACCCAAACCCCCCTTAAATAAACCTAACACTAAGCCCCTGAAGATCTTCCTACCTTATCTTCACCATGCCAGGTTCACCGATCCGTCCTCGGAAGTCTTGATCCAAGCCTCGGAAATGTTGATCCAAGCCCAAGCGGGGGGCTAAAGAGTGACGTCCATCCTCCGGCTGAAGTCTGGATCCAAGCGGCGGCTGAAGAAATCCATCATCGGGCTGAATTCGGAAGTCCATCATTGGGATGAAGTCTTCTATCAAGCAGCATCTTCAATCTTCTTTCTTCCGGAGCCGAGCGGAGCCATCTTCTTCCCAGCTGACGCGGATCCATCCTCTTCTAACGACGCCTACTAGCCGAATGACGGTTCCTTTAAATGACGTCATCCAAGATGGCGTCCGTCCAATTCCGATTGGCTGATAGGATTCTATCAGCCAATCGGAATTTCCTACCTTAATTCCGATTGGCTGATAGAATCCTATCAGCCAATCGGAATTCGACGGACGCCATCTTGGATGACGTCATTTAAAGGAACCGTCATTCGGTTAGTAGGCGTCGTTAGAAGAGGATGGATCCGCGTCGGCTGGGAAGAAGATGGCTCCGCTCCGCTCCGGAAGAAAGAAGATTGAAGATGCTGCTTGATAGAAGACTTCATCCCGATGATGGACTTCCGACTTCAGCCCGATGATGGATTTCTTCAGCCGCCGCTTGGATCCAGACTTCAGCCGGAGGATGGACGTCACTCTTCAGCCCCCCGCTTGGGCTTGGATCAACACTTCCGAGGCTTGGATCAAGACTTCCGAGGACGGATCGGTGAACCTGGCATGGTGAAGATAAGGTAGGAAGATCTTCAGGGGCTTAGTGTTAGGTTTATTTAAGGGGGGTTTGGGTTAGATTAGGGGTATGTGGGTGGTGGGTTGTAATGTTGGGGGGGGTATTGTATGCTTTTTTTTACAGGCAAAAGAACTGAATTCTTTGGGGCATGTTTAGATTTAGAATAGGATTTAGAATAGGATAGGGCATTTTTTTATTTTGGGGGGCTTTGTTATTTTATTAGGGGGCTTAGAGTAGGTGTAATTAGTTTAAAATTGTTGTAATATTTTTCTAATGTTTGTAAATATTTTTTTATTTTTTGTAACTTAGTTCTTTTTTATTTTTTGTACTTTAGTTAGTTTATTTCATTGTATTTATTTGTAGATATTGTATTTAATTAATTTATTGATAGTGTAGTGTTAGGTTTAATTGCAGGTAATTGTAGGTATTTTATTTAATTAATTTATTGATAGTCTAGTGTTAGGTTTAATTGTAACTTAGGTTAGGATTTATTTTACAGGTAATTTTGTAATTATTTTAACTATTTTAGCTATTAATTAGTTCTTAACTATTTAATAGCTATTGTACCTGGTTAAAATAAATACAAAGTAACCTGTAAAATAAATATAAATCCTAAAATAGCTACAATATAATTATAATTTATATTGTAGCTATATTAGGTTTTATTTTACAGGTATTTAGCTTTAAATAGGAATAATTTATTTAATAAGAGTTAATTTATTTCGTTAGATTTAAATTATATTTAATTTAGGGGGGTGTTAGTGTTAGGGTTAGACTTAGCTTTAGGGGTTAATACATTTATTACAGTAGCGGCGAGATTCGGTCGGCAGATTAGGGGTTAATAATTGAAGTTAGGTGTCGACGATGTTAGGGAGGGCAGATTAGGGGTTAATACTATTTATTATAGGGTTATTGAGGCGGGAGTGAGGCGGATTAGGGGTTAATAACTTTATTATAGTAGCGGTGCGGTCCGCTCGGCAGATTAGGGGTTAATAAGTGTAGGCAGGTGGAGGCGACGTTGAGGGGGGCAGATTAGGGGTTAATAAATATAATATAGGGGTCGGCGGTGTTAGGCGCAGCAGATTAGGGGTACATAGCTATAATGTAGGTGGCAGCAGTGTACGGAGCAGCAGATTAGGGGTTAATAATAATATGCAGGGGTCAGCGACAGTGGGGGCGGCAGATTAGGGGTTAATAAATATAATATAGGGGTCGGCGGTGTTAGGGGCAGCAGATTAGGGGTTCATAGGGATAATGTAGGTGGCAGCGGTGTGCGGTCGACAGATTAGGGGTTAAAAAATTTAATAGAGTGGCGGCGATGTGGGGGGACCTCGGTTTAGGGGTACATAGGTAGTTTATGGGTGTTAGTGTACTTTAGAGCACAGTAGTTAAGAGCTTTATAAACCGGCGTTAGCCCAGAAAGCTCTTAACTACTGACTTTTTTCTGCGGCTGGAGTTTTGTCGTTAGATTTCTAACACTCACTTCAGCCACGACTCTAAATACCAGCATTAGAAAGATCCCATTGAAAAGATAGGATACACAATTGACGTAAGGGGATGTGCGGTATGGAAAAGTCGCGGCTGGAAAGTGAGCGTTAGACCCTTTAATGACTGGCTCCAAATACCAGAGGGCGGTAAAAACCAGCGTTAGGAGCCTCTAACGCTGGTTTTGACGGCTACCGCCCAACTCTGAATCTAGGCCAGAGTGTCTATAAAACAATGGGAGCTGCCATGTTGTACTTAGGTTACCTTTTCTGCCGTGGCTAATTTTGGACAGTTCACAAATAGTTCACTAGGGAAATGGCTATGTGGAATATAACAGTGTTCTACACTTCTAACAGGAACTGAACAGCTCATATTTTCAGAATAGAAATACATACAAAAGGGACAAAATAAATAATGAAAGTATAATGCAGATTTCTTTTTATTCTTATGATTAACCATTTTATATAACCATCTCAAAGTGTTTAATATACCTTTAAGGATGAGATGACTCTGCTTAACACTGAAACAAAATAAGAGAGGACTGATGAGACCAAAAGGTTCTGAAATAATTTTTTGAGTTTTGGTGCAATCATATAAGGTAATCCATTAGGAAGAGGAGGTGTTGGTGCCTCAGGATACAATTTGAACCAGTCAGGCTGCTGGTCTTGTTAGTGTTTGGAGATTTCAGATGACAGTGTTAGAAGTGCTGCTTAAGGAATATGCTGAAATAAATTGATAGTAACATTACATGGATAAATCATAAAACAACAATTGTATTCCTGCAATAGAAGTTTAGATGGTCAATTTGTCTCTTGGTATTTCAGTCAATAGTAAATGTGAAGTTTAATTAAGGGTTCCAATCCAATCCATTAAAGTAGAGCTTTGTTAAGCTCACCAATACATTACAATGAGAACATTTGAAGTGATATTGAAATCCATCAGAAAATACTATACAAGCATCTCTTTTCATGTCTTTGCATTTACTTACCTCAGCAGCCTAATAAAAACCTTTGTTTGTCTTTTTTTGAGAGACATTTCTTGGCTGATTGCACAACATTTTAAAGTTAAAGTTTTGTTCACATGTTAAAAACACAGTTGTTTCCATGGTCAATAATAATATTAAGCATATTGCTCAAACTACATTTATTCACTAGGAAAAATGTACACAACGTAAATATGGTTGCAATTAAGTCGATGGGGTAGATTTATTATGCTGCTGAGGCAGCTGTTTCCGCGTGAGCCTTTGGGCTCACCGAAAACCTCAGAGCATCTGACAGCTGTAATCCCGGTCAGATAGATGATTGACACCCCCTGCTAGCAGCCGATTGGCCGCAAATGGTCAGGAGGTGGCATTGCACAAGCATTTCACCAGAAATGCTTGTGCAATGTTAAATGCCAACACCGTATGCTGTCGGCATTTAGCAATGTTGGTCGGACATGATCCGCTACACGTGCTAAATCTACCCCTTAGAATGTCTGCAAAACATGCTAATAAAAAAATTGGGCAAACTTTAATGAAACTGTTCCTTGCACATGAAATGTGAATTTATACTAAAGGTTAGAGGCATTGTACTGTAGTTTGTTTTCCCCTTTCATATATTCCCATTAATCCATGTTACTTGCTAGAGTGCATTAACTTGTTTACAAGTAGCTCCTTTATGTTGTCAGGTGCAATAGATAATTTTTCCTGTTGAAACTGTGACCTATATGAAAAAAATTAAGGGACATTAAACCCAAAATTTTTCTTTCATGATTTGACAGAGGGGCCCATTTATCAAGCTCCGTACGGAGCTTGAAGGGCCGTGTTTCTGGCGAGTCTTCAGACTTGCCAGAAACAGCAGTTATGAAGCAGCGGTCTAAAGACCGCTGCTCCATAACCCTGTCCGCCTGCTCTGAGCAGGCGGACAGGAATCGCCACAATACAACCCGATTGAGTACGATCGGGTTGATTGACACCTCCCTGCTGGCGGCCCATTGGCCGCGGGTCTGCAGGGGGCGACGTTGCACCAGCAGCTCTTGTGAGCTGCTGGTGCAATGCTGAATACAGAGAGCGTATTGCTCTCCGCATTCAGCGAGGTCTTGCGGACCTGATCCGTATCAGTATAAAAGATAGTGCAGGGTAAATTTATAGCCTGTAATGTAACTAAGGGTTAAGACCCTGAGGAGTGAGTGCTGAGTTTGCTTGTTTGGTTACAATGTTGCAGTAGGGGTTGGGAGGAGTTGCACTTACCCTGTTTATGTGATGCACAGGGAATCCATTTCCGCTTTGCTCCTGTGGATTCTTTGGAAGTTTTTCCCTCCCTTTATTATTGGTTTGTAAGGTGGCAATTGTTTATCTGGGTTCTCCTTTTGAGTCTCGGTAGGTGTCCAAGGCAGGAAGAGGATTACTCTAACTACCTTTTTAAGTCCAAGGACGGAAAATTGGGCTCCCCAGGTTTTCAACATGCGACTCGTTGATCCTGGACCTATTGGTTTGGAGTTCTTCTATTTTGCACCCCAGCCTAAGCGGATGGTCAGGACCATAGGAGTCAAGGTGACCTCCTCAGCCTTGCAGCTTGTGGGTACTCTGACTGGTGTACAGTGGGCTGAGATCATCTTGCACTGAGCTGAGCTCCGCCTTTTGCCTGCAGCTTTGGGCCTGGTCCACTTTTTTGCAGGGTTTTGTATACTTAGGCACTGAATTGCCTCCACCTGTGCGATTATTTATTAACTGCGGTTCCCTTGCTGGTTAATAAATACGACCCATATGTCTTTCATCCACCTTTGGTGTTAAGCGTGTTTATTTCTATGTTAAGTTTTTATTATTTATTAAAGTTAAGTTAGGTTAGCTATTATTTATTATGCAGAGTCAGTCATAATAGGGCATTTATTCGCTTATATAACCTGGAAGCTACATATTTTCAATTTTAATTTATTCCAATAGAAAAGTAAAAAATTATATTTAAAAAAAAAAAACATGAAAGCTTAAGATTATTTTCTAGTATTTTCAAATCCTGTAGTGTAGTATAATGTCTGGAAAAAATAAGGGCTGGATTTCAAGTGGAGCGCTGAATTATCACGTGCCCGTAAATTTGCCCGTTTTCGGGCATGCGATAATTAACCAGCCATTACAAGTAGCTGTTTATTGCAGGATAGCAATTAGTGCTCAGAAAATTAACCAGAGATCCAATCTCTGGTTAATTTTCTAAAAGTGCCCCAAATGCATTTAAAATAGAGGGCACTAGGCAGTTTTTGGTGTCTAAAGTTGGTGGGAGTGGGGTGTTAAAAAAAAACGGCACTGAAAAGTGCCTTTTCATTGCAGGCTATGGGAACTGTGGGAACATATTAACACATAAATATATATGTATATACATATATATTTACAAAATGCTGCCCATCGTTGTGCTACTTACCCCCTTCTCAAATGGCATCAGAACGAGGCTCCCATTGGAGCCTATAGAAACGCTCTCTCGTGAGCACAATGCTTCCCAGCAATGCAAACACAGGCTCGTGTTCGCATTGCTGTTAACTTTTAGTACTAGCACACATTAGCGTGCGCTGGTATTACAAAGTGGAGCGCTAATATCGCTTTCTTTAAAGTGATGTTTACCGCTCCACTTGTAAGCTTGCCCTAAATGTTTCTAATGAGTCATAAGGATATCTTTAATAGAATCATTTATTAATATTTATTCTGTATTCATCAAATTCTCTATTTTTTTAATTTTATTTTGCATCTTAAGTTAAAATAAAGTTTATAACTGGCAAATATTATTGATTTAAAAGGAATCAAAAACTTTTTTTTTTTAAATAAAAAAAAGATGTTTTGTTTAAAAGCTTAAGCAGGATTGTTCAAATTATTGTGAAGTGTAAACGTAGTATCTTCTCTGCTTCAGTGACTGAAATGAATTGTTATGCAAAGTTAATTTATGTCTTACAAGACGAAAGTTACAGACCTTGGAATAAACTTTAGTACAGTAGTTTCATGATTCAGATAGAGCATGCAATTTTAAGCAGCTTTCTAATTTACTCCTATTATCAATTTTTCTTGATTTTCTTGCTATCTTTATTTGAAAAGGAAGAATGTAAGTTTAGAAGCCGGACAATTTTTGGTTCCCAACCTGGGTTGTGCTTGCTGATTGGTGGCTAAATGCTAAAAATTATCTGGCTCCTTAGCTTAGATGCCTTCTTTTTCAAATAAAAATAGCAAGAGAACAAAGAAAAATTGATAATAGGAGTAAATTAGAACGTTGCTTTAAAATTGCATGATCTATCTGAATCATGAAAGAAAAAAATGTGGGTTTAGTATCCCTTTAAGGAAAAGGAGAAAAATCATATATTTGAAAATAGAAAGAGCTGAGGCGGTGCTGACCAGCTCAGTTCTGAGATTCTGTATCTCGTTAATATGCTCTGTTGATGTAATTGCTAATTCACCCTCAAATGAGGGAATGTGAACTGGAGTGAACTGTAGAATTGCAAAATGATAAAGGAAACAAACAAGTTGGTGTGCAAAAAAAATGTTAGCAAATTCTTTATTTTCGTTTGTATTGCAGGTTCATGAATCATCCCTTATTTAACATACTTCTGACCAACATTGTTTTAGTATTGACAATTTCTTATACTAAGACCCCTATTGCAGCTTTGGGACGTTTCAGTGCAGGCAATTAAAAGTTATAAAGACATTTGTCCAGGATGACTGACAAGCCCTGCTCTAAAGCAATTGGTTACACAAGTCCAGGGGGCAGGGCTGTATGAGTGTTTACTTGTGCGGTGCTAAATTCCAGGAGCCTATGCTGCATGAGACACCCCAATAGCATGCAGACACTTTCTGAGAACCTTTTCTTCACTCACTATGATAAATGTGGACTTAAGCTTTAGATTCTTAACTTTGCTTTAACATTGAAAAAATATGTATAAAAAATATTTTTTCAGTGGCACTTTCATCCTTTGCATTGTCACTATTTGTCTTTGGCATTTACATAAAGACAACCGTGTAATTTACATGTTGAGTTACACATCAGGACTAATATTTGTTCATAAACAAAATCATAACATGCTGTTACTCAATGTAAATTCCAAGTAATTACACATTTTTCCCAATAGTTATAACTCATACACATTATTCATTTGCAGTGTCTTTTAACCACTGGCTATCTGAACTAGTTTAAGCAAAGTCAGAACATAAAGGCACTGTGGCAGCAACTTTAATCTAATGTTTAGGCCTCTAGCCCTCTTCATGATAAAGAATGTAACTTGCAGTAAAAAAACTAAATTTATGTTTACCTGATAAATTTCTTTCTTTCCGGATATGGAGAGTACACAACATCATTCAATTAGTAGTGGGAATATCACTCCTGGCCAGCAAGAGGAGGCAAAGAGCACCACAGCAAAGCTGTTAAGTGTCACTCCCCTACCTATAATCCCCCATCATTCAACTGAAGGGAAATGGAAAAAGAATAACACAAAGGTGTAGAGGTGCCTGAGGTTTAGTCAAAAATAACTGTCTTAATAAAGGGTGGGGTCGTGGACTCTCCATGTCTGGAAAGAAAGAAATTTATCAGGTAAACATAAATTTTGTTTTTTCATTAAGATATGGAGAGCCCACAAATTCATTCAATTACTAGTGGGAATAAATACCCAAGCTAGAGGACACAGAATGAACAGGGAGGGAGAACAAGACAGGCAGACCTAAACAGAAGGCACCACCGCTTGAAGAACCTTTTTACCAAAAGAGGCCTCAACCGAGGAAAAAGTATCAAATTTGGAAAATTTGGAAAAAGTATGCAGAGAGGACCAAGTTGCAGCCTTGCAAAGCTGTTCCACAGAAGCTTCATCTTTGAAAGCCCAAGAAGAGGAGACAGCCCTAGTGGAATGAGCTGTAATTCTCTCAGGAGGCCGCTGTCCAGCAGTCTCATAAGCAAAACTAATCATACTTCTCAACCAGAGGAAAATAGAAGTAGAAGTAGCCTTCTGACCCTTACTCTTTCCTGAGAAACAAACAAACAAACAGGGCAGAAGACTGGCCAAAATCCTTAGTCACCTGTAGGTAGAATTTTAGAGCACGCACAACATCCAAGTTGTGCAACAGACGTTCTTTATGAGAAGAAGGATTGGGACAAAGAGAAGGAACAACAATTTCCTGATTAATATTTCTATCTGAAACCACTTTAGGAAGAAACCACAATTTAGTACGAAGAACCACCTTATCCTCATGAAAGATAAGGTAAGGCGATTCACACTGCAAAGCCGAGAGTTCCGAAACTCTCAGAGCAGAAGAGATAGCAATAGGAAACAAAACCTTCCAAGATAGCACTTAATATCTATGGAATGCATTGGCTCAAACAGAGCCTACTGAAAAACTTTAAGAACAAGATTAAGAGGCATATTTAAGAAATGTCTTGCAGACCTGATCCGACAGTGCGGATCAGGTCCGCAAGACATCGCTTAATGCACAGAGAGCAATACACTCTCCGCATTTAACATTGCACCAGCAGCTGCTGGTGCAATGCCGCCCCCTGCAGACTCACAGCCAATGGGCCACCAGCAGGGGGTGTCAATCAACCCGATTGTACTCGATCGGGTTGAATTCTGGCAATCTCTGTTCTCTTGCTCAGAGCAGGCGGACAGGGTTATGAAGCAGCGGTCTTTGTGACCGCTGCTTCATAACTGCTGTTTCTGGCGAGTCTGAAGACTCACCAGAAACACGGGCCGTCAAGCTCCTTTCGGAGCTTGATAGATAGGCCCCTATGGCTCCAAGGAAGTGCAACAGGTTTAAACACAGGCCTGATTCTGACCAGGGCCTGACAAAATGATTGAACATCTGGCACATCTGTCAGATGCTTGTGTAACAAAATAGATAATGCAGAAATCTGACCTTTCAGAGAACTGACTGACAACCCTTTCTCCAGACCTTCCTGGAGAAAAGACAACATTCTTGGAATCCTGACCCTACTTCAAGAGTAGCCCTTAGATTCACACCAATAAAGGTATTTACGCCATACCTTATGGTAAATTTTTAGAGTAACAGGCTTGCGAGCCTGGATCATTGTCTCAAAGACCGACTCAGAAAATCCACCCTTAGACAGAACTAAGTGTTCAATCTCCAAGCAGTAAGCTTCAGAGAAGCGAGATTTGGATGGAGGAATGGACCCTGAGTAAGAAGGTCCTTTCTCAGAGGTAACCTCCAAGGCGGCAGAGAAGACATCTTTATTAGGTCTGCATACCAGATTCTGCGAGACCATGCAGGAGTTATTAGAATTACCGATGCTCTCTCTTGTTTGATGCAAGCAATAACTTGTGGAAGGAGCGCAAACTGAGGAAACGGGTATGCTAGACCAAAATACCAAGGAACCGCCAGAGCATCTAACAGAGCAGCCTGAGGATTTCTTGACCTTGAACCGTATCTTGGAAGCTTGGCGTTCTGCCAAGACGCCATCAGATCCAACTCCGGCACCCCCCATTTGAGGGTTAACCTGGAGAACACCTCCAGATGGAGAGCCCACTCCCCCTGGATGAAATGTCTGTCTGCTCAGGAAATCCACTTCCCAGTTGTCCACTCAAGGAATGTGAATGGAAGATAGACAACAATTGTGAGCTTCTGCCCACTGAATAATCTGTGCCACCTCCTTCATGGCTAAGGAACTCTGAGTTCCTCCCTGGTGGTTGATGTATTACACTGAGGTGATGTTGTCCGACTGAAACCTGATAAACTGGGCTAAGGACAATTGAGGCCAAGCCATCAGAGCATTGTAAATCGCTCTCAACTCCAAGATTTTTATGGTGAGAGCAGACTCCTCCCGAGTCCATAGTCCCTGCGCCTTTAATGAGTCCCAGACTGCTCCCCAGCCTAGCAGGCTGGCATCTGTGATCACCCAGGAAGGTCTCTGGAAGCATGTGCCCTGAGACATTTGGTCCTGAGAAATCCACCACGGGAGAGAAACTCTTGTCGACTGGTCTAGATCTATTCTCTGAGACAGATCTGAATGGTCTCTGTTCCATTGTCTGAGCATGCATAATTGCAGAGCTCTCAAATGGAATCGAGCAAAGGAAATGATGTCCATGGAAGCGACTATCAGATCAATTACCTCCATACATTGAGCCACTGATGGTCGAACAGTAGACTGAAGAGAGAGGCAAGAGGAGAGAATTTTGGATTTTCTGACCGTCGTCAGAAAATTTTTCATAGATAGGGAATCTATTATGGTCCCTAAGAAAACCACCCTTGTAGTTGGAACAAGGGAATTTTTTTCCAGATTCACTTTCCAACCGTGGGAACGTAGAAAAGACAACAAGATCTCTGTATGAAAGTTTGCTTGTTGAAAAGATGGCGCCTGAACCAATATGTCATCCAGGTATGGCACCACTGCAATTCCTTGAAACCTGATCACTGCCAAGAGAGCCCCCATAACCTTTGAGAAAATTCTGGGAGCTGTGGCAAGGCCAAACGGAAGAGCCACAAACTAAAAGTGTTTGTCTAGAAAGGCGAATCTCAGGAATTTGTGATGATCCCTGTGTATGGAAACCCTCTTGGACCAAAGGAAGTATAAAACGAATGGTTTCCATTTTGAAGGGTGGTAACCTGAAAAACTTGTAGAGGCACTTTAGGTCTAAAATGGGTCGAAAAGTTCCTTCTTTTTTGGGAACCACAAACAGATTTGAATAGAATCCTAGACCCTGTTCCCTTACTAGAACTGGAACAATTACTCCCAGGGAGGAAAGGTCCTGAACGCAGTTCAAGAATGCCTCTCTTTTTAACTGGTCTGCAGATAATCTTGAGTGGTGGAATCGGCCCCTGGGAGGGAAAGTTTTGAATTCTATTTTGTAACTCTGAGATACTATGTCCACAGTGCAAGGATCTGGGACATCTCATCTCCACGCTTGACAAAACAGGGAAAGTCTGCCCCCCACTTGATCCGAAACTGGCCCGGGGGCTGACTTAGACTCAACTGAGGGTTTCTTTAATTGCTTCCCCTTACTCCAAGACTGATTGGGCTTCCAAGAAGACTTGGACTGCTCCTGCTTGGAAGAGGGAGAGAAAGACTTTTGACCTTTGAAGTTACGAAAGGAACGAAAATTACTTTGACATCCTTTGAGTCTGTTCTTCTTGTCTTGCGGTAGAAAAGATCCTTTTCCACCCGTAATATCAGAAATTATTTCTGTCAGACCAGGTCCGAACAAGGTCTTCCTCTTTTAAGGAAGCACCAGAAGCTTGGACTTAGAGGTAACATCAGCTGACCAAGATGTTAGTTACAATGCCCTGCGGTCTAGGACAGTGAAGCCAGACATCTTGGCTCCCAGTCTAATAACTTGCATGTAAGCATCAAAATTCAGAAATAATGGAATTGGCTAGTTTGAGAGCCCAAATCCTATCTTGTATCTCCTTCAACTGAGTCTCTACTAAAATTGATTCAGACAAGTTGTTGCACCAATAAGATGCCGCACTTGCTACTGTGGCAATACAAACTGCAGGTTGTCATTGAAGACCTTGATGAACATACATCTTTTTCTAAAAAGCTTCCAGATTTATGTCCATGGGATGCTTATAGGAGCTGCTATCCTCTATAGGGATCGTAGTTCTGTTAGCCAAAGTAGAAATTGTCCCTTCTACTTTGACGCCCCGTGCGTCAAGAATCTTTAATGGAGTCAGCAACAGGAAATATCTTTTTAAATATGGGAGACGGTAGAAAGGAATCCTTGGCTTCTTCCATTCCTAATAATAATCTCCATCACACGGTCTGAGACAGGAAAAACTTCCACAGAGCAAGGAACATCATAGTATTTATTAAGTTTACTAGACTTCTTAGGGTTGACAACGACAGAAGTATTGGAGTCGTCCAAAGTAGCTAATACCTCCTTTAACAGTACACAAAGGTATGCAAGCTTAAATCTGAAGTTTACTTCTTCAGTATCAGAAGAAGGAATAATACTGTCTGATTCTGAGATTTCACCCTCAGAAGCTACCGGCGTATCCTCCTCATCAGACTTATGAGGCAGAGCAACCTGCGTAGCAGTAGGTGGAACAGAAACCTTACTATCTGAATGTCTAATTTTCCTCTTGCGTTTTCCCAGCATAGGAAAAGCAGAAAATACAGCAGAAAATACCTGTGCAGCAAAATCTGCAGGCAAATAAACTCCTCCAGGAGGCTAAAAGGAACTGCAGGGCACTGTATGTGACACCATAGAGGCTTGGGACGTTTGAGGAGAAAGCTGTGGCATTGCCTGAAAAGCATCATCCTGAGAGACATTGGGCTCAGAGGGCAACACTTTATCTTTAAATTGAAGTGTTCTAGCTAAGCATGCAGCACAGAATTGCATAGGCAAAACAATTTGTGCCTCTAGGCATAACAAGCATTTGTCAAAAAACACAGAGTCTTGGTCCAAATTGTAGAAATTTTTTAAATACACTGTCACTTTAAGAATTTTTAATACCACAATTTGGCTTCCAGAAGTCTCTAAAACGATCATATAGTAGATTGACACTGAAGAGACTGAAATTCAATGACGCCGCACCGCTCTATGAATATCCGACAGCAGAGTGAAGTCACATGACCGGCAGAGAGAGGAAACTACGCATCAAGTAAGAGGCGTGCGTTTCCCTCTGCCTACAACATAAGATGCAAGTAGCTGCAGCTGGTTTCATCATACTCAATAAGTTTGTCAGTTTGCCTGTTCTAGCTAAGCAAGCAAAGAAAACCAACTGCAAAATTTAAGTTTATACATAAATCCCTGTATAAAACATAGGCCACACACATACTAATGAAGTATTTCAACAAAATTAGCCCAAAGAGGAAAAACGTCCCATTAAAGGGAAGATTAACCCCTAGTCTCAACATACATACTGTGCCTGCCCACTGCCAAAGAAAATCCTGTATAAGGGATTTTAAAAATGTCCCCATCTACTACATATGACATATTCTTCTGAAGTGCGAGTCTCCAAGAACTAGAAGACAAAAGCACTTATCTGCAGTCTAGCTGTCCGGCAGGAAGATAGCTCACAGGGTGTGAAAGGACACATACTCCTTACAGAGACCTGTAGAAAAAGAAAGAACAGAGTAACCAACTCTGGCTTTCTGTACCATGGGCAGCAATGTGTTAGGAAACAAAGAAAGGACTACCTCACAACTTCCTAAATGCTTAAAAGCCACCACTACTCTACTAAAGAGATTGACGTGGACTCAGCTAAACCCAAATCCTTGCTTGCAGGGAAAAGTACCAGAAAAAGGAATTAATTCCTTTAGACACAGAACTTCACCTACTCCATTGACAGAAGCAAAGAGAATGACTGGGGATTATGGGTAGGGGAGAGACACTAATAGCTTTGCTGTGGTGCTCTTTTCCTCCTCCTGCTGGCCAGGAGTGATATTCCCACTAGTAATTGAATGACATTGTGGACTCTCCATATCTTAGGAAAGAATTTGCTTTATTCACCATAAGGACTCGAAAAACAAAAAACAACTATAAATTAATATATAAAGATATGGCAGAATGGAAACAATTAATCTGTTTAAAAATTGGAACTAGGGCAAATCGTAAGTATTCCTGCAAAAATAAATAAGGGTAATAAATATATTGTGGATAAAAATCCTCAAAATGTCTGTGCATATAAAAATAATTAGCAGTACTGGATATCCCTCAATAATAGGTTCACAAGAACTTCTCATGTAAAGAGAATAGTTTGAAGCAACAATATTAATATGAGGGTAACAACTATAATTACAAAAATAAAATGTGAGGGTTTTTTTCATCAGTATGAATACAGTTTTTTGCTTTGCAATATACTTTTTCTGCTTAGCAGTAAACATCTCCTAAATACCAAATATCAACATAATAAAATGTTATGTTAATTTATATTATCATACATATATAATCATGAAGTATTAAAATGTTATTTTATGTACAGCAATTGAAAGACAAAAACTTAAAATGATTTTAATGTCGCATAGAAATTGTTATAGTCATACTGATTTTTTTTTATCCACCTGTCTTTGTTTTTGGCCCATCTGTTCAGCTTACTATTTTGGAACATAACATTTTAGCAATATGGATCTTAAATGTTAATATAATACAACAGCAAAATATTTTCTATTTTTTTATGTCTTTAACCCCCGTAAGAGAACATACCTGAAAAGGGTGTACCGAGTCCAAGCTTTTATTATCAAATACATTTTTTTTATTTGACAGTAAAACTGGTAAAACTATTCTAATAAAAAATCTCTTTATATCAGGAACACAGAACCTACCACAGAAGAATTTTCTTGAGCTGAGGAAGTATTATGAAATGTTAATGAGTAAATGCTGGGGGGGAGGCATTGATGAAACAGCACCTTTAACTATTCTTCATTTCACAACATTTGCATTATTGCTTGGATGATAACAATAACATAATAGTACTCTCAGCTTGATTATCATCGTGCCTAAAATGCTTTAACTGTAAAGAATGACTCAGAAAAACAAAATAGCCTCCTGAGTTTCTGATACTTTAAATAAATGTTCTTTACTAATGAAACTTGTAAGCAAGTTCAGCAAAAGTTCAGTCTGCAATCAAAAATTTAGGGAATAAAATATGAAAATAATGCATTCTAGAGAAGCTTCCTAATAATGGCTTGGGATCCTAGACTACTATTATTTATATTCTCATCTAAAGTGCTTAAGTACCTTTGCTTATTCTTCTGCATTAGGACTTCATATTGATAGTACCCACACACTATGGAACCTAAATTGGCATCTCTTGTTTGCCTTAAACAAATCATTGAAAAAAAGCTTGCTAATAAGTCCTGGGCTAGCTAGCCAATGAGTGACCCAAGCAATGTTCGAAGAATATTAAACCTTTCCTAAAGGAACTCAAAGTGCAAAGAAGTTATCTTTGGAAGTGATTGGGTACTATGAACAACTGATGGTCACAACCCCTGCCCTGACTTATTTCTAAAAAAAAAAAAGATCCCTGTAGTATTAAAGTGACAAATGTAAGGTCATAGTTACAGTATTTGATCCTTAGGAATCATAAGCTAGACTTGGTCAGACAAGCATTGGCAGCCCTGAAGAAGTCTGTCAGTTTAGAGCCTCATAGAACACCTTGTTACCAGGTGGAGCAATCGGGGGCTTGAACAAATGATCCTTACTGTTCATAAATCACAACGCAAGTTGGATCTGAAGTAACTATCTGCCTTGTTGTTCATCAGCAATTAGCCCTATTGATTTCTGCTCTCTAGACAAGCAAACAGGGGGGAGCTTTTTTTTTGCTTTTTTTTATGAACAATTTATCTTGTTTATTTGGTGATATTGATATCCGTTATTTGCTGAATTAAATTAAATAAAATTATTAATCTAGAAATGATATATGTGTATGTTCACTAATCACATGGCCTAGGAGTTATTTGTGAATCGGAAACCATGCAGTGAATTGTATTTCTTTGTTTCAATAACAGAAGTATTATATGCAGACTTGTGCATAGTTTTATTTATGTTTTGTCCAGTTGAACAACAATGAGAGAATTGTTAATACAAGATTAAAAATTAAAGATTTACATATAGGCTGCATAGTTTAACTTTATGCTATCATTACTATATGGGAAATCCAAAGACAAACTCATGGAATGTATATACACATTCCATGAAGTCAGAAACTGAATGGTTTCCATGTCAACCTGAGCTACATGACATTAATACATGAAAAGATGCTGATATTGATATAGGTCTTGCATTGACAATTTTATTTCTGCTAAATTAATTTCTTTGTTTTATTTGTAATTATTATATTTTACACATTGTGAATTCAATTATAGTTGTATGTTCTACTGTGATTTAATTCTTATAGCTCATTAGGTTTGAATGGAAAAGTAAGTCTTCTCTTGCTATATTACAATTCCATAATTCCCTATTGTGCATTTACTTTAGTTGTGGAACTCTTACATTTTTTTATTTTTTTTTATTTCAAGGTTTAAACACCTAGAAGAATTTGAAAAGCCTTGTAAAATACTTCTTAGACATTGATAGCTGATAAGAGTCAGTTGGCTCTTTTATCTGTAAAGAATTATTCTCTAAAATAAACTGTACTTATCAATGGTTGCAATGTTATATTATTAGAGCATATTAAAATCCTATATTTTTTAAATGTATGTATGTATTTAGCAACTGATTTTGTTAAAAAACAAACAAAAGAATTGATTATACTGTTGTGATTTTTCCCCAAAAACATTCGGCATTTCTTTGATATATAAAAGCAAAATATTGAAAAATTTCTGCTTTTTTAAAGGGCTATTTATCTAATGAATTTAAAATCATACATTTGTACATTTTTTTCTAGAAATGGAGACTACTAAAACATGGTCAGGAATAGGAATGAAACATTAAAACGTAGAAGAAATATGAAGCAAGAATTGCAAAAATAACAGACTAGGCCAGAGGCTCGATTCACCGTCATGTAGTGAAATCATCATGCTAACCTACGTATGGAAAATTCACAATTCTGTTAAAAATATGTAAATAAACAGGCTAATATCCACAAAACGTAATGAATGCCTTTGGAATGCAGAATCTTGCAGGGGGAAAATAATGTAATTGTGAGCACCTGCCACTGATAACAACATTATATGGCGCATACTGTACAAATCAAATTCTGCTGGTTTTAGTGTATTTTAATTTGCATTTACTTCTAGTTCCACATACATGTCATTTTTTATCAGTGCAATAAGCAAACTGCATATTATAAAACAAAGCAACCAGATTACAATTGGTGAGATAAAATAGCTAGAATGGCAGGAACTAAACTTAATATATGCCCAATAAATGCTTTACAACAGAAAAAGAAAGTACTCTTTGAATTTAGCACTTTTTGGTACAATTTTAACTTTGTATTTTGAAATAAGATTGCATTAAATGCAATGTTTACTGCATACATTAAATATAGTTTATTTTTTTAATTCCCTGCATTCCTCAAATAAGAATTTTGCTGTGTAATACAAATTAACATTTTGCTACATCATACATGTTTTAACTTGTAGAGTGCAGAGGAGGACCCTATGATCAAAAACTCACCAGCATGGAGACAAATCACACAAAGGGCTAGATTACAAGTGGAGCGCTAATTTATTGCGTGTCTGTAAACTAGAAAATTTGCCCATTTACCGGTGTGTGATAAATAAACAGCCATTACAAATTAGTGCTCAAAAAATTAACCAGAGGTCAGACCTCTGGTTAATTTTTTAAAAATCCCCAATTGCCTCCAAAATAGCCATTACAAATTAGTGCTCAAAAAATTAACCAGAGGTCAGACCTCTGGTTAATTTTTAAAAAATCCCCAATTGCCTCCAAAATAAAATGTTAGGTCCATTTTTGAAAATAAAAAAATGTAGCAACCTTTGAAAAAATAAAAAAACTGCACTAAGCACTAAAAAGTGCCTTTACATAGCAGTCTATAGGGAACTGTGTTATTACTAAAAATATATATGTAAATGCTTATTTACCGACTTACCCCCTTTGCTGTGTTAGGTTCTCATGCCGTGTCTCAAAGCATTGGAGCCTATAGAATACGAAGAAGACCTTGCACTTAACTTGTAAACTTGTGCACATTTCATGAAAGTGATATTTTGTGCTCCACTTGTAATCTAGCCCAAAATCTTTAGGATTTTTTCAGACCTTAAATTGTAATGTAAAAGTCTCTCATTATTCACCTACAAAATACAGTTTAGTTAGATCAACATTTCTCAAGGTAAAATTTGAGTTTTAAATTTATTTGTACAGCACGAACGTCATCTGCTTAATCTTTGCACCTCCAATTAGTTATGGTATGTTAATTCACTAAACTGTATGATAAGTGAACGCATTTAAAACAAAAATGTTATCAATGTTCTTTCATAAGACATGTCATGGGCATATAGCTATATAACACAAAAACAGAAAATAGTAATGAAGCAACTAAACTTTATATATAACGTATATAGGGGCCTATTTATGAAAGGCCTGTCAGACATGATCCGACATTGCGGATCATGTCCGACATGACTTTGCTGAATGCGGAGAGCAATACACTCTCCGCATTCAGCATTGCACCAGCAGCTCTTGTGAACTGCTGTTGCAACGCCGCCCCCTGCAGATATAGATATGCCCCAAAACATAGTTAAAGGGACACTGAACCCAATTTTGTTCTTACGTGATTCTGATAGAGCATGCAATTTTAAACAACTTTCTAATTTACTCCTATTATAAATTTTTCTTCGTTCTCTTGCTTTCTTTGTTTGAAACATAAGGCATCTAAGCTATTTTTTGGTTCAGAACCATGGAAAGCACTTGTTTATGGGTAGGTGAATTTACCCACCAATCAGCAAGAACAACACAGTGTGTTCACCAAAAATGGGCCGGCATCTAAACTTACATTCTTGCATTTCAAATAAAGATACCAAGAGAATGAAACAAATTTGATAATAGGAGGAAATTAGAAAGTTGCTTAAAATTGCATGCTCTATCTGAATCACTATATAAAAAATTTGGGTTCAGTGTCCCTTTAACAAGTTTGAATAAGGATTAGAAATGTCAGAATGACATTGCAAAACGCGTGTACAAATTAGCACTCAACTACTTATATTCAACAATGTTAAAATTAATAATCAGTAAACAAGAACTAGAAGGTTGGTTTAAAATTTAACTTTTATTAAATATATATTAAAACAAAAGGTAACCCATATTAAAAACACAAATCATGCATGCACCTGCGCTGCTAGAAAAGATATTTATGTTGGATTAATATCTGGCTAGCCAAATAAACAACTAGTAATGTCACTTATAACTGATCTACTGTTAATTTTGGGTGTCAAAAGGGATATAGTGTTATATAGTTGACATACTTTATTTGGCATAAAGTATTGAGCCCAATATCATCACTGACATTGAGAAGTACACTTTTCCCTCTATTAAGAGGACAGTATCACAAATTAATATTTCAACATTTTGTGCTCTCTCTAAATGTAGCAATTTCTACACGCTATTATATGAGTATGTAATAAACTGGTGGGAGGACAGTTATTTCCCCAATAAATAATATTACGCTCCAACTATCCTGTTAACAATAATAATGATATATACAAATGCTTATCCTCATACTCTTACCTTAATATTAGAGGTAAATAACTTAACATCATCTTCTTGTCGGTTGATACTCCCCACTATTTGTATAGCTATGTAAAGCTAATGACTATACTTCGCTGTCCACTATATAACACTATATCCTCTTTGACACTTAAAAATTAACAGTAGATCAGTTATAAGTGACATTACTAGTTGTTTATGTGGCTAGCCAGATATTAATTTAACATAAATATCTTTTCTAGCAGTGCAGGTGCATGCATGATTTGTGTTTTTAATATGGGTTACCTTATGTTTTAATATATATTTAATAAAAGTTCATTTTTAAATCGACCTTCTAGTTCTTGTTTACTGATTATTAACTTTAACATTGTTGAATATAAGTAGTTGAGTGCTAATTTGTACACGCTTTTTGTAATGACATTCTGACATTACTAATCCTTACTCACACTAACTGTGTACAGCACCTCTTCCCTCTACTAATAGCTTATGGTTATAAATATAAACAATACCTAGCGATTATTAAATTAGGGAACTACTTTAGGTAGTGCCGCTACTCTCCTTTTTACGTTAAGTAACAGTTAAGAAGTTTAGCTGTTATGCAGCAGAACATTACATTTGGGATACATATGATTTAAAGGGACAGTCTACACCAGAATTGTTATTGTTTTAAAAGATATTACCCATTCCCCAGTTTTGCATAACCAACACAGTTATAATAATATACTTTTAACCTCTGGGATTATCTTGTATCTAAGCCTCTGCAAACTGCCCCTTTATTTCAGAAAGAACAAAATCCATTCCACCTTATGTGGAGGCTGAATATGGTAGTGTAATGGTGTTGGGAACGTTTTATTGGCACACAATAAGCCTGTTAAGACTAACTGAGCTTTGTTTGAATATTGCATTATAACAAAGCTTTGTAGTTAATGACTATGTGAATCTCTTTATGGACATATTTGACCTATTTTTAAATGGATAATTTGAGATTGTTACTCTAGCTCATTTATATCCGTTCCTAGTTAGTCTCATCTGAGGGGACAATATACAATAATAAACTAGGAAATAAAGAAACATAGGTTACAAGATGGCTGCACCCAATACTTTATTCAGTCTAAAACTTTGCACTTATTTTATTTATTCAATATTTAAACAACTAATATAATTTTACATCACCTGTATATTTTGATGCTAATCTTTGGTTTTAATACAGAATTATATGATTATATCTAGCATTTCTTTATTGTTTAATGTCAATTTTATGCATCAGGTCACAAATGTATTTACTTAAATTTTGACATAACAAGTGCATTAATCATTACAATAGAGATACAATTCAATATAGTATAACTAAGATGCATCCCACTATAGACCATTAAACATCACACATGAAAAAAAGTTCAAGCCAATACAAAAAGTCCCATACTCTGTGTGGTGTATACAGCCTGTAAATGAATGACAGTATAGACCAGTACATATAATAGGAGCAACAGCAGATCAGTAAAATGATCCAAAACAAAGAGAATATGAAGGATACAATCTATAAATCTACAGAATCAAAGGGATGTGTAATATTGATCATATCAAGCCTGCCTGGACAAAAAAAGGGAGGATGTGGGGATAAATTATTTATTCATTCAAGACTCATAAAAAGTTAAAGGGACAGTCATGTCCAAAAAAAACTTTTATGATTCAAATAGGGAATGTAATTTTAAACAACTTTCAAATTTACTTTTATCACCAATTTTGCTTTGTTCTCTTGGTATTCTTAGTTGAAAGCTAAAGCTAGGACGTTCATATGCTAATTTATTAGACTTTGAAGGCCGCCTCTAATCTTAAAGCATTTTGATAGTTTTTCACCACTAGCGGGCATTAGTTCATGTGTTTCACATAGATAACATTGAGCTCACGCGCGTAAATTTACAGAGGAGTGAGCACTGATTGGCTAAAATGCAAGTCTGGCAAATTAACTGAAATAAGGGGGCAGTCTGCAGAGGCTTAGATACAAGGTAATTACAGAAGTAAAAAATGTATTATTAGAACTGTGTTTGTTAGGCAAAGCTGGGGAATGGGTAATAAACTGATTATCTATCTTTTTAAACAGCAAAAATTCTGGAGTTGACTGTCCCTTTAAATACCTGTGTTTGACATAAATTACTTTACTAAAAGCGATGGGTGAAATCTGGTCTCGATCCTCCATCCACCCTTCTCTCCCTAAAACACCTATAAACACTTGTATCTTAACTAGCCCCTACCCTTATATATTTAAACCCCTCTCCTTCTTTCTTTGTCCTTATATACTATTCAGGGTCCCCACACTGCCAGGTTTTCTTCCCTTCTACCTAACATAGTAGACGACAGACTCGCTATCTGATTAAAATATTTCATATTATTTCTAAATTATAGAAAAGCATAGGACTTCCAATATTTAGCTATACAGATCTTCACAGCAGTGCAAGATGTAGGAACCAGTTTGCTCATATGCTTAGGGATTCCTTTTAAGAGAAGATGAGGCAGCAATACCTGTAGAGTTGAAAGCTAAATATTCCTTTCAAATCTAGAACTTAGTAGTCCGAGGTCTTTTCCCATAAACACCTGAAAAATGAACATTCTCACCACATGTGCAGGTAAAACCCCTCTCCTCACAAATCCTGAAACAAGATATCTCCTGATGTGATCTATGTATGTGTAATCTAGTTGAGTTGAGATACCTTCTATTAGCTACCTTTAAATTATTCTCTTGTTAGTTGGCCCTGCATGAAAATGACATTCCTGGCTAAAATAATTTTGATCATTTCAATTTATTTTTCCAAAAGTTCGAGACTACAATCATAGCTTTTTCAAAGATGAGGTTCTGAAAAAATAAATTAAAATCATAGAGTTACTTTTTACACTTAATAATAGAAGCTCACATCTAGAAGGTTTTTTGTTAGTATGAAATAATTTATATAATTTATATCTTTAATATCTAGCTCCAATTTTAAAAAAAATACAATATAGAGGTTGGCTCAGGAATAGATACGCTATTTGGAAAAGTAAACTTTTTTTATATATACCTATATATATATATATATATATATACACTATATATATATATATATATACACACACACTATATATATATATATATATATATATATATATATATATATATATATATGTATACAGGTAGCCCTCAGTTTACGCTGGGGTTAGGTTCTAGAAGGAATGGTTGTAAAATGAAACCGTTGTAAAATTGAAACCCAGTTTATAATGTAAGTCAATGGGAAGTGAGGGAGTTAGGTTCCAGGCCCCTCTAAAAATTGATATAAGTAACACCTAATACATTATTTTTAAAGCTTTGAAATGAAGACTTTAAATGCTAAACAGCATTATAAACCTAATTAAATAATCACACAACAGACTGCATCATCATCAAACTAAGTTTAATGAACAAAAAAATTTTTTTACTTGCATTTTTCTGCAAACAGTTCTCTGCATTGTTAGCATGTTAGATAATATTGGGTCTGCACCTATTCTATGCATTTCATTCTGGACTGATTAAGCAGTTAGGGACCCTCACCTCAAGCAGCTGGACAGGAAGATAATAGGGAAGTGGCTGCTAGATCTTGTTGCTTTAAAAGCTCGGTAGCTAAGGTCTGTTCTGTGTACACAGATTAATTTCAATCTGCTAAACTTGCATAACTGTGCTGCAACACAAGCGGACAGCTCCACCTACTGGCTATTTTAATTAGTGCAGTGCTTTTCAATGCTTTTCAATAGCAATCACATGACTGAAAAAAAGGTTGTTATTCTGAAACGGTGCAAATTGAACCGGCTTAAACCGAGGGCCACCTGTATGTATATATATATATATATATATATATATATATATATATATATATATATATATATATATATATATATATATATATATACACATACCGCAAAATAAGGCACTCTCCGTTTTCAGCATAGCATATATTTTACTAAGTGAACATTTTCGGGATTCCCCCATCCTCAGCCTTACAAAAATGACAAACAATCAGACATTTATGTGTTACCTGCGATACTTGGTGCAGGTAACACATAAATGTCTGATTGTCATTTTTGTAAGTCTGAGGATGGGGGAAACCCCAAAAACTTTCACTTAGTAAAATATATGCTATGCTGATGATTTATTGAAGTGAGTGCAGGATCCACATTGGATATCTTTCTTTCTCTCTCTCTCTCTCTCTCTCTCTCTCTCTCTCTCTCTCTCTCTCTTTCTCTATATATATATATATATATATATATATATATACATATATATATATATATATATATATATATATATACATATATATATCTGTATATATATATATACTTTAACCCTGTTTCCACTCAATTACCTTTAAAAATAAAAAATCAATTTTATTCAATATAACTGTTTTACTGTGAAAAGTCCCGACCAAAGGAAGGAACCACCCCTAGCTAAAGTCCAACGCTCCAAGGAGCAAGGCTAGAACTCGTATAAAGATACTTCTCAGAGCCTCAGGACAACCAAGGGACACCTCGAGGTAAAAAAAATCCTACTAGCAGGACTAGTCTCCCTATCACCTCCGCACAAGCAGAGGCCACAAGGAAGAGAAAGGCACTAAGCCTACCCAGCTCCAGAGAAACCTGAGCTAAACAAAGTCCCCACAGGGAACAACCATTGCCTGGAAACACAGATCCCTAAAAGGAGATCCAACTCACCTGGAGACAATGGAAGAAGACCCAAAGGTCTCCTGTAACTCAGACAGACAGACAGTACACATAAAAGAGTAAGAGCTGCATCTAGATACACTATAAACAGCTTACGCGTACACCTGCAAGGTTTCAAGAACTGTAACTGGTTTCAAATAGTGAACAAATGGATATCTACAGCGCCAAAGTGCGACCACACAGGGTCTTCCCAAGAGCAAGATCTCTCAACCAGATTTTCAAAAATTTAACCAAGTTATATGCGATGGAAGAGCGCTAGTAATAGCTCCTAAAAAAGGGGCTAGTAAGCTAAAGGGGGATCTATAAGGGTGGACCAAATTCGGTTAGACAAGTGTTTATTTAAACAAAAGTTAAAAAAAAGGTTAAAAATTACCTTCTATATCAAGATTAAAAAATATTAAATATAAAATATAATACAGATGTGGATGGAGAATACAGATACGGATGGAGATACAATAGATTGAACAATATCTTAGCAATAAATTGAACCAAATCTATCCAGGCTAAAATGTATACCCTATATCTGTGAAATACAATATCTGTACAGAATGTGGCTAATGGCTATATATCCTATAACGATCCCTTGGGGGGAGGGATGTAACACATGCTCCTTATATGACCAAAATTGTTACATATGGTTGCATATATATATGTCCTGAAATGAGATCACTGTGTGGAAGTGAATGATGATACAAGTTAAAGGTGGTTAAAAGTCAAATATAAAGTTAATACCAAAATATCCAAATGAAAATCCAGGTGGTGGAAGAAAAATATCAAACTATCAAAAAATATAGAGCCAGTTTACACCTAGTAAATTGAAAATATAGAGCCAGTTTACACCTAGTAAATTGAAAATTAAACTAAGAAAAGTGAAAAAAATAGTAATAAAATAATGTATAAATAAAATAACAATCTTAGTCTTGACAAATAAAGTCTTTTGGTGATTGTCCTAAAACAGTAGTTATCCTGATTCTGAGTATCCTCAAAATCCTTATTAGTGTTGATCCTCAAATATGTGATAGTAGATCTTCTAAACACTACATGACGATCTCCTATAAAAAATAAAACAAATAGTGCAATAACGCTACTAATCTTATAGATAATAAGTAGTATGCTTACCAGTTAAGATGAACCTGAGCCGTTATATCAGCGTATGTCTGTCTACGCTTTTCGGTCCTAAACAGGACCTTTCTCAAGACTGATAATGGCTATGGTCAAGTATTATGCAGTTGCTTGTAGATCTAGACAAAAATATAAAGGAGGAAGAGAATGAGATGGAGCATATAAAAGACCTTAATGTATTTAAACCAAGCAGGAGCAACTTTCTTTAAAAATCAAAAGGATAAAAGATGAAATCATCACTAAGAAAACAAAGAAAATCAATAGAGATTTAAATACCATCACCCTGAGTATAGAAGAGGTGAATACCAATATAGAACCCAACCCAGTGAATAACACTCCACATGTAAAGGAGGAATGGGTAAAGTTTGCCCCACGGAGAAATAAGAATCCACACAAACAGTGGACCAACAACAGTAACAATTATACTAACTACTATCACAATTTCAAAGATCATAAGAACTATCACAGCAATAGACACTACCCAAGACCTAGGGAGATGTACCATAGAGAACCCCTTTACCATAGAGACCAAAATAGGGAAGACTATAGAGGTTATAACACATCCCGTGACACAAGATATTGGGATCAGGTACAATACCCATACAACAAACCCCCACAATCTAGATATAACCAGAACCACCACCTGAACCATAACCAACAGATTGAGAATCAATTTCGATATTGGTCATATAGTGGTGGACCACCAACTTATCTACCAAGAGAGGAAGGGGTTAGGGGTAGGTCACTGATACATCTGGGTAGAAGGTATCAGACCAGATTTCCATCATATGATGATAGGGGCATATAACTTGCTGCGACTGGTTTCAAACTGCAAGCCTACCGCATGCTAGACAGCTATCCTGTACAAGCTGTTGGATCAAGCCCAAAAGGACAAATCCAGAGGTCTAAAAATGAAGGCCAAACTGCTCAACTGTGGTAAGGTGCATTAAGCCTTTCAACCCTCCACCACCTGGGGGAGGAAAACTCTAAGTTCTTATGAAATCAGATGTCAGATAGAGTGAAGCAGTGGAAAAACTCCCCTTCCCGGCCATCTATGACTGAAAGATATAAGGACTTAAACAATCCTTCCCGCCTCACGGACCCACAGGTCCTCTCGAATGCTTACATGAAAAACAATGATAACCTGAACACTCGGCGCTTCTACCGAACCAGCCAAGCAGAACAGCGTCACGTGTCTGAACAGCCGCAAGACCGAACAAACCAAACAGGACCGGCCTGCACCTAGGTTCCTAACCGGCAAGCTGCATAAAATCTCCCTCATATGGGAAAAAACAGAAAACAGACATTTTTAACATAGGACTAACATGTCCAAAACAACTTCCGCAGAAGTAATAAAGAGTATCAATCCCAGAAGGCTCCCAAAGGAAACAAAAACAAATAAAAGACATCCCATAGGATATAAATAAAATATAAGGCAACCCGGAGGTTAACGCCCCAAAAAAAACAGGAATACCCGCAGGACCAGCCAAACAGAGTCCTATCTTTCAAAAACTGGGAAAGATCTCAAACAAATGACAATCATGTGATTACTTCATCCCCACATGTCTAATGAGGTGCACCATTCGAATTAGCAGACTGAAAATCCCCGTATCTGGTAACGATAGGGTCATTCACTAACTGAAAAACATGTCTGAGCAATACGTGAATGTGTGCAATCCTGTAACGAGAGGCACGACACTCAGGTACAATTACACCCACAAGGAACTGTTGAGGCCCACCCCAAGACGGAAGGTCCGGGACAATAGGGCACGAGAAGAAAGAAACTTCTGGACTCTGTAGACTAACAATCTCCAACATTATGTGGAAGCAAAAACGTGCTGCAACCTCCGGGGGGAACACGCCACCCTGCATGGTGGAATCAGAAACTGGGATACCCGCATGTGTAGAAGTATGAATTTGTAGGGAACTCGCCTCTCAGAGGACAGGACCCCCAGAGCCAGATGGCTCAGCAGTCCCTTGATTCCCCGAGCCCGAGGAACCAGGCGCTCTGAAATGGCATACGGAACAAAACTGGTTGACATGTGTCAACGACGCCAATCCGGATTCGTCACCGGACATAGAATCTGAAATCAAAATAGTCTCGATATCAGAATCCTCCGTCTCGATATCAGAATCCTCCGTAACTGAATCTGAAATGAGCACAGTCCCAGCATCAGAATCCTCCATAACTGGATAGAGGAAATATCAATATGGACTGGTATTATTTCCCTCGAATTCCGATTGTTCCGATCAGCCAATAGAATGTGAGCTCAATCTGATTGGCTGATTGGATCAGCCAATCGGATTGAACTTGAATCTGATTGGCTGTAATGAATCCACTCACTCTGAACCAACTAAATGGTATAAATGTTGCTCTTTTGTATAGCAATTCCTGCGAACACAGACTTTGTTACACAGGAGAAGAAACAGTGAGCAGTTATTAGCCAGTAAGATTGGTTACACAATAATCTCTGATTATTGTAAATCAGAAACCTTAGTTAGAGCAAAGAATATAGGAAAGTATTTACTTCATAGGTTTGCATTAATCCAAAGACAAGAGTTAATAATCCAGGTACCTTCTCACACATTCACCCATAAAATATTTACAATCCCAATCACTCTGCTTGCTTGAATCAGCCTTTGATCTGATCACAATATTTGCAGTAACAGCTGAACCGTTATCTATGTTCAGAATAACTTGCTAATAACTCCAATAGTCTGTGTGACAGTATCGATATGTTTACAACAACAATAGTATAGCAAGGAGGAAGACTGTTTGTTATGAGCAAAGTCCAATAATTGGATATCAGATACGGTTTTACCTGTGTGTGCTGAGAGGAGCTGACTGCAGCTGGAGTGAGAGTCCTTACGGTGAATGCGTGACTCACTTCCGGTTTAGCGATTCAGTGTCGGGTTGTTGCAGCGGTAACTGAGTTCAGTGACTGAGACTGACAGGAGCTGCAAAGGGAGATCTGTAGGGTGATTAACCAGAGAGGTAAGGTTAAAGCAAGACAGCTTCTGATATTTACGATTAGGTTGGATAGTAGGATCCACTTGATGTTTTGCAGGGGAAATAGGAAATTGCAACAATACTTCCTTTAGCAAAATAAGTATGAGACCTGTAAAAGAGCAAAGAGAGCAGCCACAAGGCAGTATAGCTTCTCAATAATCAGGCAAGGAATGATTGTAGGAGGATCCCTTTTAAAGGATCAGAGAGCATGCAGGGAGATACCTTAAAGGTATATCACATATCCCCCACCTCAAGGGCGAACATCGGGGGTGCGGAGAAAGGGCTTCTCAGGATCTTCATAAGACTTCATAAGACTCCCAGGAGTTACTTTCAGGGCCATAACCCTTCCACTGTATCAGGAACTGCAAGACTCCTCAACGTATCCGAGAGTCAAGAATGGATTCCACTTCGTATTCCAATTGATTCTGGTGGTATATCGGCGGAGGTGGATCCGCCTGACGTAGTAAGGGGTTACTATTATAGGGTTTAATCAAAGAAACATGGAAAGTCGGATGGACTGTAAGATCCTTAGGTAAGGTCAACCGGACTGCGTTCGGGTTCACTATTGCCTCAATCGGAAAAGGACCAATAAATTGGTTGGCCAATTTTTTACAGGGTACTCTGAGTTTCAGATACTTTGTGGATAGTAGGACTAAGTCACCTATGTCATATGTGGGACTGGGGGAGTGATGCAAGTCGTAATACTTCTTTTGATGTTCTTGGGCTTCTTGTAGATGTGTCTTAAGCAACTGTAGTCTGTCCTGTAAGGAGGTTGTGAAATCTATTGCTCCAGGACAGTTTACTGTGGTATAAGATATCGTTATAGTGGTTGGGTGGAAACCATATGTGGCAAAGAATGGTGTTACCTTGGTTGAGGAAGATATTGAGTTATTATACGAAAACTCTGCCATCGGGAGCTAGTCAGCCCAGTCATCCTGAAGATGACATAGATAACAACGAAGAAACTGTTCCAATGTTTGATTTAGGCGTTCAGTCAACCCATTTGATTGGGGATGAAAGGCAGTGGTATATCGTGTATCTATTTGTAAGAGTTTACACAGAGATCTCCAAAAAGCTGAGGTGAACTGAGTACCTCGGTCGGTGATTACAGTTTTTGGTAGCCCATGTAGTTTTACTATATTATCCAAGAAGACCTTTGCGGTGATATTGGCTGTAGGTAAATTTTTTAGAGGGATGAAGTGACCCAGTTTAGTTAAGTGATCTATTACCACTAAAATGGTGGTGTAATGTCGTGAGACTGGTAGATCTACAATAAAATCCATTGATATGGTGGACCATGGCATATCTGGTATTGGCAATGTTGTCAATAAACCTATAGGTTTTTTGTGAGCCACTTTGTTTCTTGCACATGTATCACAAGCTTTTAAGTGGTGTATAACATCATGTTTTAATTGTGGCCACCAGAAGTACCGTTTGATCAAGTCTGTGGTCTTTTGTACGCCTTTATGTCCTGCCAAAACATTGTCGTGATAGTGGTTTAATATTACATTTCTAAGAGTCTTGGGTACGTATATTCTGTCATTATGGCATATCAACCCTGATGTAATATCTCTCACACAAGTAGTAGGGCAATCATTTTCCTTTTTTGTTTCGAAAAGTATTTCTTTTTCTAGATTTGAGAGTGAGTTAATAAATTTCTCCTCTGAGATGATGGGATTGAGGGTCTCAGAGGTGTTTGCTGGATCAAACATTCTAGAGAGAGCATCAGCTTTTATGTTGGAGTGTCCTGGTCTGTAAGTAATAAGAAAATTAAAGCGGTCCAAAAACAGAGACCATCTGACCTGACGTGCTGAGAGAGTCTTACTTTTTTTTTAAATACTCAAGGTTTTTGTGGTCAGTGTAAATCAAAAAAGGTTATTTAGACCCTTCTAATAAATGTCTCCAGTGCTCTAGTGAACTCTTTATGGCCAACAGTTCTTTATCACCGATGCTATAATTAAATTCGGCTGGAAGCAAAGTTCTGGAAAAAAATGCCACGGGATGTAATTCATGGTTTTCCCTACTCTTCTGTGACAGCACTGCTCCTATCCCAGTGTTGGAGGCATCAACCTCTAAAATGAATTGAGATTGATAATCAGGTAATGTCAAAACTGGAGCAGTGGAAAAACAGTGCTTTAGGTTGTTGAAAGCCTTCTGAGCTTCTTGATTCCAGTGAAACCTATGAGACTTCCTAGTGAGTTGCGTTAAGGGTCTTACAATGGTGGAGAAATCTTTAATGAACTTTCTGTAGAAGTTCGAGAAGCCCAGAAATCTCTGTAGCGCTCGAACAGTACGTGGTATGGTCCATTCTTGGATAGTGTTTATCTTTTCAGGATCCATCTGGATCTTTTTAGGTGATAAAATATATCCAAGGAATTTAATCTGTTTAACATGAAAATTACATTTTTCCAATTTAGCAAAAAGTCTATGTTGCCGAAGGCGGGTGAGAACCCATCTGACATGTTTTTCATGATCTTGTAAATTTTTGGAATAAATGAGAATATCATCTAAGTATATGATAACACATATGTCAGTTAAATCTCTGAATATCTCATTTATAAAGTGTTGGAAAGTTGCCGGTGCGTTACTTAATCCAAACGGCATAACGTTATACTGGAATAACCCATAACGTGTTCGGAAGGCTGTTTTCCATTCATGTCCTTTCTTGATCCGAATTAAATTATATGCCCCTTTGAGGTCTAATTTGGTATATATAGTGGCATCGGTAAGTCTTTCCAATAATTCTGGTATTAATGGCAAAGGGTAACGGTTTTTTACTGTAATCGCGTTTAAAGCTCTGTAATCTATTATAGGTCTTAGACTAAGATCCTTATTTTTAACAAAAATATACCTGCTGCTGCTGGTGACGTTGAGTGTGAAATAAAACCTTTTTTAAGGTTTTCGTCTAAGTATGTACGTAGATGGATAAGCTCGTTCTGTGACAAGGGGTAGATCTTGCCATAAGGTATTTGAGAACCTGGTATTAACTCAATGGGGCAGTCAAATTCTCGATGTGGTGGTAATGATTCAGCCTCTTTCAAATCGAAAACATCTGCCAAATCAGAATATGCCGCTGGAACACCAGTCACAATAGAGGATATAGAACAATGTGGATAACACGTATTTGTACAATATGTAGATGTTAGGCTAATCTCATCTTTTAACCAATTGATGTTTGGATTGTGTGTCTTTAACCAAGTATACCCCAAGACAATGGTGTGTCTATCAATAGGTATGATATCAAAAGTAAGGTATTCAGTGTGACCTTCTTTTGTTGTTGTGAGTAAGGGTATAGTGTGGTGTGTGATAGGACCCTTCTGAATCAAAGTGCCATCTATTAATTTCACAAACACTGGTTGCTGCTTACACACTGTGGGTATTTTATTTTTCTTAACAAATGTATCATCAATATATATCCCTGAAGCCCCGGAATCTATCAATGCGTCACTCTGGATGTGGAGTTGATCCCACTGTAGGGAGAGAGAGATGGTGAGTTGGGTAGTAGTTGACAGGTTATATAATGATAATAAAATCTTTGTCTTACCCTTCTTTTGTTTTGTTAGTAGAGGACAGGTTGCAACTGTATGCTCCTTGTGAGCACAGTAAAGACATAGGTTACCTAGTCTTCTCCTAGTTTTCTCCTCTTGAGTCAAAGGTCCTTTGATTGCCCCAATCTCCATTGGGGTGCCGAGAGATACATTTCTTTCTGAATTGTATGAGGAAGGATAGTTGCGTCTGATTGACGGGTCATACGAGCTTTTTTCTGCTTTTCGTTCCCTCAGACGTCTATCTAAAGTGGTACTTAGTTTGATTAAGCCAGTGAGTGTATCTGGGAGTTCCAGACGAGAGAGTTCGTCTTTAAGAGACTCAGACAAACCCAGGCGGAACTGATTACGTAGGCTTACCTCATTCCATAGTGAGTCGGAAGCCCACATCTGAAAATCAGTTGTGTATTCTTCTACAGTTCTTTTCCCTTGTTTAAGGGAACGTAGTTTTGTCTCAGCTTGTAATTGGCTGTTTGAGTCTTCATAGAGGTTTGTCATGGCTGAAAAAAAATCAGTTAGTGAATCTAAAATGGGGTTATTTTGTTCAAAAAATCTGTTAGCCCAGGTGCGTGGTTCTCCTAGCAGATATGAGATTGTGGTACACACTTTAATCCTGTCTGAATGGTAAGTGCGAGGTTTTAATGAAAATAACAAGTTACAAGCATTTTTGAAATCACGAAACTCAGACCTTTTCCCTGAGAAAGGAGTTGGTGTATGTACTTGTGGTTCTGGTATATCCACTTGTTTCGGTGTTATAAAGTCTTTTAACATTGATTTTATGGCCGTATTCTCTGCCTGTACCTCTTGTAAAGCATGGGCTAAAATGTCAAGTTTCTGGTACACATTAGTGAATTCATTTTTTATTTCTGTGGGATCCATGTTTTAATAGTGCAAACAGGATCTAGTTGGCCTGATTATTATGTAATGAATCCACTCACTCTGAACCAACTAAATGGTATAAATGTTGCTCTTTTGTATAGCAATTCCTGCGAACACAGACTTTGTTACACAGGAGAAGAAACAGTGAGCAGTTATTAGCCAGTAAGATTGGTTACACAATAATCTCTGATTATTGTAAATCAGAAACCTTAGTTAGAGCAAAGAACATAGGAAAGTATTTACTTCATAGGTTTGCATTAATCCAAAGACAAGAGTCAATAATCCAGGTACCTTCTCACACATTCACCCATAAAATATTTACAATCCCAATCACTCTGCTTGCTTGAATCAGCCTTTGATCTGATCACAATATTTGCAGTAACAGCTGAACCGTTATCTATGCTCAGAATAACTTGCTAATAACTCCAATAGTCTGTGTGACAGTATCGATATGTTTACAACAACAATAGTATAGCAAAGAGGAAGACTGTTTGTTATGAGCAAAGTCCAATAATTGGATGTCAGATACGGTTTTACCTGTGTGTGCTGAGAGGAGCTGACTGCAGCTGGAGTGAGAGTCCTTACGGTGAATGCGTGACTCACTTCCGGTTTAGCGATTCAGTGTTGGGTTGTTGCAGCGGTAACTGAGTTCAGTGACTGAGACTGACAGGAGCTGCAAAGGGAGATCTGTAGGGTGATTAACCAGAGAGGTAAGGTTAAAGCAAGACAGCTTCTGATATTTACGATTAGGTTGGATAGTAGGATCCACTTGATGTTTTGCAGGGGAAATAGGAAATTGCAACAATACATCCTTTAGCAAAATAAGTATGAGACCTGTAAAAGAGCAAAGAGAGCAGCCACAAGGCAGTATAGCTTCTCAATAATCAGGCAAGGAATGATTGTAGGAGGATCCCTTTTAAAGGATCAGAGAGCATGCAGGGAGATACCTTAAAGGTATATCACATTGGCTGATTCCATCAGCCAATCAGATTTTTCCTACCTTAATTCCGATTGGCTGATAGAATCCTATCAGCCAATCGGAATTCGAGGGACGCCATCTTGGATGACGTCCCTTAAAGGAACCTTCATTCTGTGTTAGGACGTCGGAAGAAGAGGATGGATCCGCGCCGGAGGTCTTGAAGATGGAGCCGCTCGTCGTCGGATGGATGAAGATAGAAGATGCCACTTGGATGAAGATGTTTGCCGGTCCGGATCTCCACTTCTGCCCGGATAGGATGAAGACTTTGGAGCCTCTTCTGGACTTCTTCTTGCCGGATAGGATGAAGACTTCAGGACCCTCTGGAGGATCGATCGGTGATACCTGGCGTGGTGAAGACAAGGTAGGAAGATCTTCAGGGGCTTAGTGTTAGGTTTATTTAAGGGGGGTTTGGGTTAGATTAGGGGTATGTGGGTGGTGGGTTGTAATGTTGAGGGGGGTATTGTATGTTTTTTTTTACAGGCAAAAGAGCAGAATTCTTTGGGGCATGCCCCGCAAAAGGCCCTTTTAAGGGCTGGTAAGGTAAAAGAGCTTTTCAATTTTAATTTTAGAATAGGGTAGGGCATTTTTTTATTTTGGGGGGCTTTGTTATTTTATTAGGGGGCTTAGAGTAGGTGTAATTAGCTTAAAATTGTTGTAATATTTTTATTATGTTTGTAAATTATTTTTTTATTTTTTGTAACAGCTTATTTTATTTTTTTGTACTTTAGTTAGTTTATTTAATTGTATTTATTTGTAGGTATTTGTAGGTAATTTATTTAATTAATTTAATGATAGTGTAGTGTTAGGTTTAATTGTAGATAATTGTAGATATTTTATTTAATTAATTTATTGATAGTTTAGTGTTAGGTTTAATTGTAACTTAGGTTATGATTTATTTTACAGGTAATTTGGTAATTATTTTAACTAGGTAGCTATTAAATAGTTATTAACTATTTAATAGCTATTGTACCTGGTTAAAATAAATACAAAGTTGCCTGTAAAATAAATATAAATCCTAAAATAGCTACAATATAATTATAATTTATATTGTAGCTATATTAGGGTTTATTTTACAGGTAAGTATTTAGCTTTAAATAGGAATAATTTATTTAATAAGATTTATTTTATTTCATTAGATAAAAATTATATTTAACTTAGGGGGGTGTTAGGGTTAGGGTTAGACTTAGCTTTAGGGGTTAATAACTTTATTATAGTAGCGGTGAGGTCCGGTCGGCAGATTAGGGGTTAATAAGTGTAGGTAGGTCGCGGCGACGTTGGGGGCGGCAGATTAGGGGTTAATAAATATAATATAGGGGTCGGCGGTGTTAGGGGCAGCAGATTAGGGGTACATAGGGATAACGTAGGTGGCGGCGGTGTACGGAGCGGCAGATTAGGGGATAAAAAAAATATGCAGGGGTCAGCGATAGCAGGGGCGGCAGATAAGGGGTTAATAAGTGTAAGGTTAGGGGTGTTTAGACTCGGGGTTTATGTTAGGGTGTTAGGTGCAGACATAGGAAGTGTTTCCCAATAGGAAACAATGGGGCTGCGTTAGGAGCTGAACGCTGCTTTTTTGCAGGTGTTAGATTTTTTTTCACCTCAATCTGCCCCATTGTTTCCTACGGGGGAATCGTGCACAAGCACATTTTTTAAGCTTGCCGCGTCCGTAAGCACCACTGGTATTGAGAGTTGCAGTGGCGGTAAATTATGCTATATGCTCCCTTTTTGGAGCCTAACGCAACCCTTCTGTGAATTCTAAATACCAGCGGTATTTAAAAGGTGCGGGGTAAAAAACCCAGCGTTAGCTACGCGGGTCGTTACCGACAAAACTCTAAATCTAGCCGTTATTTTTAAAGTGCCACCTTATCCCATAGTGCTGCTATGCATGCAGTGCGCAGCCGGTTAAAGGGACATTAAACCTAAAAATGTTCTTTCATGATTCACATAGAGAATATGTTCACGTAGAGAAACCACACCCAATGTATTTCTATTATAAAATTTGCTTTATTCTTTAGATATAGTTTGTTGAAGAAGTAGAAATGCACATGGGTGAGCCAATCACAAGAGGCATCTATGTGCAGCAACCAATCAGCAGCTACTGAGCCTAATCTTGATATGCCTTTCAGCAAAGGATATCAAGAGAATGAAGCAAATTAGATAATAGAAGTAAATTAGAAAGTTGTTTAAAATTGCATGCTCTTTCTACATCATGAAAGAAAAAATTTGGGTTTTATGTCCCTGCAAGGGCTAGATAACGAGTGGCAAGCTAACTGTAAATGTGTGTGTATGCATGTATGTATGTATGTATGTATATATGTGTGTATGTGTGTACAGATGTATTTTAGTATTTATGTGCTTTTGCTGTATATTTACTGTACATTTTTAACATTCCAATGTATAGATATATAGATATGTATTTAACATTAACAGTATCACATATATTTATATATAGATAATAATAATTAATTAATAATAAAAATTACATTATTTTCTTTGTTTAAAAAAATAAACAATTATTATTATATATATATATATATATATATATATATATATATATATATATATAATTATGATTATAATATACTGTGTATATATATATATATATATATTCTATGGATTATTTATTTTATATATTTTATTACTTGTATAATAATTGTAAATAATTTGTATTAATATTTTTTAATAGTTTATATTTAATATTTCAATAAGAAGCACTGACCATAGTAGTTCTTCATGTGCTCTAAACCGACCCCGTTAGTCCTACGTTGCAAAGCCCGAAGCGTGTTTTTTACATTCCTATGTTCTTCACATACAAAATGTTAAATACATATCTATACCTATATATCTATAGGAATATATATACAGGTATAGGTATATATAGATATATAGAAGTATGTATTTACAATAAAAAGTACATTGTTCTCTATGCGAACAACATTGGAATGTTAAATATTCATAATTCATGTCAGGTTTAGCACACTTGAATAAATGCGATTCGGTTAGTGTGCATGTATGGGATTGTTTTTTTCAGTTTGCGCACTCCATTAAAGTCTATGGAAAAATATGTTAACGCCATTGTGATTTTAAAAAGTCTATCTTTTTGTGAACTATGAATTTTGCTCGCCGCAAACTTTTTACTTTCAACTTTTAATACAACCCGATGCACATGAAAACCCTTCATCTAGCAAAGTTAACACAACAGCGGTAGCTTAAAATTGCAAACCACTCGTAATCTTGCCCTAAATGAGTTTTCAAGAGGTACATTTGCAAAGGCTTTAGAAAACTGGGTTTACTTGTGAATCAAAATGGCATTGAGTTTAAAAAAAAAAAAAAAAACATACTGCCGATTTAATGTTATTTTAATTTTCATGCCAGGATATAATGCTTGTTTATATGATTGCTTGTTTATATTGAACGGCAGGTTAGTTTCTTTCATTCACTTTGTCTTTTATTTTATCAAATCTCTTATTTATCATATATTATTGTTTAAAGATTAAATAATCCTGCTTCCCGCTTCTTGCCTGTATGAACACAATTTGAAACAATCTAACCTGTTTTTTTCTAAGTGGGAATGCCATGATTTATTACTCCTTGGCTCACATTATCAGTGCTTGCTAATGATTAGCTTTTCTTGTCATTGACGTCTAGTTAACTAGATAGCTAGTCTCTGCAGAGGATTCTGGGTTTGCAGTCTTACCTATCAGAAGGCACTGCTGGCATTTTGTTAAAATATTATTAACCACACAAGGTGAACTTAGACGCTCATTGGAATACACAGTGTTTAGCAATCTTTTTTATGACCCCATACTTAAGCACTATGTACCCAACCCAATAAATGGGAAAAGTTAATTCAAATTTAATTTTTCCTGAAAATCTACAGGACAGATAATTCACTGCTTATTCTTCATTTTATGTTGGAAGTACCCACCAAACTATATGCAGAGTGCTATAAAATATATGCAGGGTTCTAAACACATTTACAAAAATATAACATTATGTGCCAAATTTCATGTTGAGGTTTTGATGCATTTTTGTTTTTCAGAAATCTATTTAATGATGTGCAAATTTTGACTGCCAGGCAGTCACCTGTTAATTAAACGTAATTAACAAAGTATGTGTTACATTATACGCTAACTTGCTACTGTTTTTGCTTATGTGTGTCATAGTAAGCAATTTTTTTCTGAAATCACTAGTGTGCTGAATTCTTCCAGAACAACAAATAAAATATGTGCTGTCATCTGGAGGTATATGAAACCTGAGGCTGATGATCAAAAACTCACCGGCATGGGAGAAATCTTTGGGTCTTGTTTTGAGCATTATATTGTTATGTTCGTGTCTCTCCTTCACATGCGAAACTCTGCTTAGCTAAATAAACAGCTCTGAAGTTAACCTTTTCCTGTCTAAAATTATTTTAGGGGCCTTGCAGACGGGTTACCAGTATTCAACTGGACAGCCCAATATTTTAGCAGGCTGTATATAAGCTGTCCAGTAAAATCTTTACATATGTAGTGGACACTTAAATGTCCAGTTTTTTAAAGTCCCTGAGTGTTTAATGTAAAAGGGCTCCTATGCCTCAATGCTTTACAAATATGGAACAGAAATAAGTGAGGGGCAACCGAGGAGGTAAATTCTCTACTGTTTACATGTGTTGCTGGCAAACAAAGTGATACAATTATTGATTTGTATGTTACTGTCAGCTAAGGGTTAAATTGACTGCCTAATTGTGAAAATTATTCAGGGTATCATCAAGGGTGGGGTCTAAGGTAGAGCTTTTGTGAGTGGAGTCTAAGCTAGAGCTTTGGTGGTTCGAGTCTAATGTACCGCTTTGTAGGCAAGCTTTGTCTGATACAGACCATCTTGCCCAGTCACTTACAGATTGTCCTGTATTTTAGGGAATACAGCTGGCAAATCTACTTGTAGCACTGACAAGATTGCTTAAATAATCTCACCACAGAAGAGAGCTTTAGATCATGGAGCCCCTAGACCCACATTCCATTAGAATCTGTTGCAATAAAAGTAAAATTCAACTCAATTTTTTTATTCTTCTGTGGCATTCTGTTTGACATGATGGACTCCTATTTAAGGCCTAGATTTGGAGTTCGGCGGTAGCCGTCAAAACCAGCGTTAGAGGCTCCTAACGCTGGTTTTGGCCGCCCGCTGGTATTTGGAGTCAGTGATTAAAGGGTCTAACGCTCACTTTTCAGCCGCGACTTTTCCATACTGCAGATCCCCCTACGCCATTTGCGTAGCCTATATTTTCAATGGGATCTTTCTAACGCCGGTATTTAGAGTCGTTTCTGAAGTGAGCGTTAGAGCTCTAACGACAAGATTCCAGCCGCCTGAAAATAGCAGGAGTTAAGAGCTTTCTGGCTAACGCCGGTTCATAAAGCTCTTAACTACTGTACCCTAAAGTACACTAACACCCATAAACTACCTATGTACCCCTAAACCGAGGTCCCCCCACACCGCCGCCACTCGATTAAAATTTTTAACCCCTAATCTGCCGACCGCCACCTACGTTATACTTATGTACCCCTAATCTGCTGCCCCTAACCCCGCCGACCCCTGTATTACATTTATTAACCCCTAACTTGCCCCCCACAACGTCGCCGCCAGCTACTTAAAATAATTAACCCCTAATCTTCCGACCGCAAATCGCCGCCACCTACGTTATCCCTATGTACCCCTAATCTGCTGCCCTAACATCGCCGACCCCTATATTATATTTATTAACCCCTAATCTGCCCCCCTCAACTTCGCCGACACCTGCCTACACTTATTAACCCCTAATCTGCCGAGCGGACCTGAGCGCTACTATAATAAATGTATTAACCCCTAATCCGCCTCACTAACCCTATCATAAATAGTATTAACCCCTAATCTGCCCTCCCTAACATCGCCGACACCTAACTTCAATTATTAACCCCTAATCTGCCGACCGGAGCTCACCGCTATTCTAATAAATGTATTAACCCCTAAAGCTAAGTCTAACCCTAACACTAACACCCCCCTAAGTTAAATATAATTTTTATCTAACGAAATAAATTAACTCTTATTAAATAACTTATTCCTATTTAAAGCTAAATACTTACCTGTAAAATAAATCCTAATATAGCTACAATATAAATTATAATTATATTATAGCTATTTTAGGATTTATATTTATTTTACAGGCAACTTTGTAATTATTTTAACCAGGTACAATAGCTATTAAATAGTTAAGAACTATTTAATAGTTACCTAGTTAAAATAATAACAAATTTACCTGTAAAATAAATCCTAACCTAAGTTATAATTAAACCTAACACTACCCTATCAATAAAATAATTAAATAAACTACCTACAATTACCTAGAATTAACCTAACACTACACTATCAATAAATTAATTAAACACAATTCCTACAAATAAATACAATTAAATAAACTAGCTAAAGTACAAAAAATAAAAAAGAACTAAGTTACAGAAAATAAAAAAATATTTACAAACATAAGAAAAATATTACAACAATTTTAAACTAATTACACCTACTCTAAGCCCCATAATAAAATAACAAAGCCCCCCAAAATAAAAAATTCCCTACCCTATTCTAAATTAAAAAAGTTACAAGCTCTTTTACCTTACCAGCCCTGAACAGGGCCCTTTGCGGGGCATGCCCCAAGAATTTCAGCTCTTTTGCCTGTAAAAAAAAACATACAATACTCCCCCCCCCAACATTACAACCCACCACCCACATACCCCTAATCTAACCCAAACCCCCCTTAAATAAACCTAACACTAAGCCCCTGAAGATCTTCCTACCTTGTCTTAACCATCCAGGTATCACCGATCCGTCCTGGCTCCAAGATCTTCATCCAACCCAAGCGGGGGTTGGCGATCCATAATCCGGTCCAGAAGAGGCTCCAAAGTCTTCCTCCTATCCGGCAAGAAGAGGACATCCGGACCGGCAAACATCTTCTCCAAGCGGCATCTTCGATCTTCTTCCATCCGGAGCGAAGCGGCAGGATCCTGAAGACCTCCAGCGCGGAACATCCATCCGGACCGACGACTGAACGACGAATGACTGTTCCTTTAAGGGACGTCATCCAAGATGGCGTCCCTCGAATTCCGATTGGCTGATAGGATTCTATCAGCCAATCGGAATTAAGGTAGGAATTTTCTGATTGGCCGATGGAATCAGCCAATCAGAATCTAGTTCAATCCGATTGGCCGATCCAATCAGCCAATCAGATTGAGCTCGCATTCTATTGGCTGATCGGAACAGCCAATAGAATGCAAGCTCAATCTGATTGGCTGATTGGATCAGCCAATCGGATTGAACTTGATTCTGATTGGCTGATTCCATCAGCCAATCAGAAAATTCCTACCTTAATTCCGATTGGCTGATAGAATCCTATCAGCCAATCGGAATTCGAGGGACGCCATCTTGGATGACGTCCCTTAAAGGAACAGTCATTCGTCGTTCAGTCGTCGGTCCGGATGGATGTTCCGCGCTGGAGGTCTTCAGGATCCTGCCGCTTCGCTCCGGATGGAAGAAGATCGAAGATGCCGCTTGGAGAAGATGTTTGCCGGTCCGGATGTCCTCTTCTTGCCGGATAGGAGGAAGACTTTGGAGCCTCTTCTGGACCGGATTATGGATCGCCAACCCCCGCTTGGGTTGGATGAAGATCTTGGAGCCAGGACGGATCGGTGATACCTGGATGGTGAAGACAAGGTAGGAAGATCTTCAGGGGATTAGTGTTAGGTTTATTTAAGGGGGGTTTGGGTTAGATTAGGGGTATGTGGGTGGTGGGTTGTAATGTTGGGGGGGGGGTATTGTATGTTTTTTTTTACAGGCAAAAGAGCTGAAATTCTTGGGGCATGCCCCGCAAAGGGCCCTGTTCAGGGCTGGTAAGGTAAAAGAGCTTGTAACTTTTTTAATTTAGAATAGGGTAGGGAATTTTTTATTTTGGGGGGCTTTGTTATTTTATTAGGGGGCTTAGAGTAGGTGTAATTAGTTTAAAATTGTTGTAATATTTTTCTTATGTTTGTAAATATTTTTTTATTTTCTGTAACTTAGTTCTTTTTTATTTTTTGTACTTTAGCTAGTTTATTTAATTGTATTTATTTGTAGGAATTGTGTTTAATTAATTTATTGATAGTGTAGTGTTAGGTTAATTCTAGGTAATTGTAGGTAGTTTATTTAATTATTTTATTGATAGGGTAGTGTTAGGTTTAATTATAACTTAGGTTAGGATTTATTTTACAGGTAAATTTGTTATTATTTTAACTAGGTAACTATTAAATAGTTCTTAACTATTTAATAGCTATTGTACCTGGTTAAAATAATTACAAAGTTGCCTGTAAAATAAATATAAATCCTAAAATAGCTATAATATAATTATAATTTATATTGTAGCTATATTAGGATTTATTTTACAGGTAAGTATTTAGCTTTAAATAGGAATAAGTTATTTAATAAGAGTTAATTTATTTCGTTAGATAAAAATTATATTTAACTTAGGGGGGTGTTAGTGTTAGGGTTAGACTTAGCTTTAGGGGTTAATACATTTATTAGAATAGCGGTGAGCTCCGGTCGGCAGATTAGGGGTTAATAATTGAAGTTAGGTGTCGGCGATGTTAGGGAGGGCAGATTAGGGGTTAATACTATTTATGATAGGGTTAGTGAGGCGGATTAGGGGTTAATAACTTTATTATAGTGGCGCTCAGGGGTTAATAAGTGTAGGCAGGTGTCGGCGACGTTGTGGGGGGCAGGTTAGGGGTTAATAAATATAATATAGGGGTCGGTGGTGTTAGGGGTAGCAGATTAGGGGTACATAGGGATAACGTAGGTGGCGGCGGTTTACGGAGCGGCAGATTAGGGGTTTAAAAAAATATGCAGGGGTCAGCGATAGCGGGGGCGGCAGATTAGGGGTTAATAAGTGTAAGGTTAGGGGTGTTTAGACTCGGGGTACATGTTAGAGTGTTAGGTGCAGACGTAGGAAGTGTTTCCCCATAGCAAACAATGGGGCTGCGTTAGGAGCTGAACGCTGCTTTTTTGCAGGTGTTAGGTTTTTTTTCAGCTCAAACAGCCCCATTGTTTCCTATGGGGGAATCGTGCACGAGCACGTTTTTGAGGCCGGCCGCGTCCGTAAGCAACTCTGGTATCGAGAGTTGCTTTTGCGGTAAAAATGCTCTACGATCCTTTTTTGGAGCCTAACGCAGCATTTGTTTGAACTCTCGATACCAGAGTTAATTTTATGGTGCGGCCAGAAAAAAGCCCGCGGAGCGTTAACAGCCCTTTTACCGCCGAACTCCAAATCTAGGCCTTAGTTTGTTAAGCCCCTGAGTGTTGTAGTTAATAAATCAGGAATATTAGGTTTCTCACACAAAATAAAAACCAGGCTTTTAAGGTTATTTTTTCTGATTTAAATAAACGTATATAAGCAAAATATACATAGTTAAAGCAAAAGTAAAACCTCACAGGCAATATATTTCTGGTGAGTGCTGCCAAATTTATGTGTGTGTGGGAGTTTGGCTATTGAAAAATAACAAATATCTCAATTTAAATTTTTCTATTTCGAATATTGCATTAACAAAAAGCATTAAACACACGATTACAAATATATTGATTACATATTTTTAAATTTGAATATAGAATTCTATTTGAATTATGCAATATTCGAATTAGAAAAATTGGAATTGAATATTACTTTTAAAAATAGCATTTGAAATACTGTTACTTTAAAGGAATGTTAGAATATTGTACAAACATTCGAAAATCGAAATTCAAAATATATGTGTTAAAATTCATTTTATTTCTCGAATGTTACAAAACATTCACACATCCCTAATAAAACCTAGTCAATCATATTGCCAACTAATTCCACTTTTAAAATGTACATTAATATGTCACATAGATGTTAATTTTGCTATTTAAAGATGAAGAACATAATTTTTTTTCTTTATTTAAAGACATTGGGCCAGATTACAAGTGGAGGACTAAATATTGCTTTTGTAAAAGCAAAATGTTGCTCAACTGAGTAACACCAGCGCACGCTAATATGCGCTGGTATTACAAGTTGACAGCAATGAAATGGCAAGCTCGCGTTTGCATTGCAGGGAAGCATTCCGCTCACAAAAGCGCTCTTCCATAGGCTACAATGGGAGCCTTGGGGGCCTATTTATCAAGCTCCGAGCTTGTTGCCCTGTGTATCTGGCGAGTCTTCATGCTCGCCAGAAACACAAGTTATGAAGCAGCTGTCTAAAGACCGCTTCTCCATAACCTGTCCGCCTGCTCTGAGGTGCCGGACAGACGTCGCCGGAAATCAACCCGATCCAATACGATCGGGTTCATTGACACCCCTGCTAGAATCTGCAGGGGGCGGTATTGCACCAGCAGTTCACAAGAACTGCTGGTGCAATGATAAATATCACAATATCGGATCATGTCCATCCGCACAATAATAAATCGGCCCCTTGTTCTCATGCCGTCAGACACGGCATGAGAACTAGCGCAGCAAATGGAGTAAGTTGCGCAGCGATGGCAGCAAACTGTAAATATATATACAGTATATATGAATAAATACATATATATTTATGTTTATATGTGTATATACACATATTAACACATAAATGTATATGTATATAAGCATATACATATATATTTACAGGGAACACACAGTTCCTATAAACTAATGTTAAGGCACTTATCAAACCCGCAAACTTTAGCCCATAAAGCTGCCTGGTGCAGTTATTTTATAAAAAAAGTAAAAATGCTACAATTTAGATTTGTTAATAAAATACACACCACTGTATTTTGGGGGCATTTGGGGCACATTTATAAAATTAAACAGAGATCTGATCTCTGGTTCATTTTATAAGCGCTAATTGCTACCACGAGTTTGTGGTAGCAAAAACCAGCCACTTGTAATGGTTGATTATTTATTGCGCAACCCAAACAGGCAAACTTGCCCATTTGCGGGTGCACCATAAATTAGTGCTCCACTTGTAATCTAGCCCATAAGAAGAAATTTATGGCACAGGCAAGCATCGCATCCTATTTTATCTAAAACCAGCTTGTAACATAAACATAAAATAATACATCTAAAAATCTATAAATCTACGATATTATTTTAACTATGGCCAAATGTAATTTTTATACAATCTCTTGGCTAAGTTGTGTGTTATATTAAATACATTTTCTACATAGACATTAATAAAGGCTAGAAACATATTTTTTTTAAATCAGCCTAAGGCAGACTTTGTACAGATTTGTCTTAAGCGTACATTGTGGCACTTTTTATTTCTAAATTAATATAAAATATTGAAGTAAACTCTATGAATAATGTATGTGTTGGCATTACTTTTAGTAGCATCCATTATGCTTTTGAAATATTCCTGTTGTACTCTGTATAAACGATTCAAAAACAACCTAGGTAAAATATTAATCATAAAAGTATTAAGAAAATTGATAGTTGCATAATTTATTAATATATTCGAATGTTGTGCCTGTAATCTATCTAGGCATGATTAAAACACTTAAATGTTTAGTTTGTCTTTTCAGAATTAATGACTTCATTACAACTTTGATGGCTTGGGCATATTTTTTGCTTTAATAAAATAAAATAAATAAAAAAAAACAGCTTGAAACAGGTGAATAACATACTATTCATTAGGTTTTTACACAACTTGATTGTCTAAAAATCATAAAATATTATGACAATAATTCAATATTAAAAATCTCTATATAATTTTTTCCGTTAAAGGACTTGAAACCAAACAATTCCTTTGTTATTTAGAACATAGAATTTTAGGGATAAAAATGTCCAAATTGAAATGTGCATGTGTGCATTAAAATTTTAAATAAAACCATTTTTGAAATATACTTCCATTAGCAAAAATGCTTCTAGTAAAAGCTATTACTGTTTGCAGCAGCATACGCACATATCCTTTGAGGACTTGTGCACCAGTATTTAAATATCAATCCTTCTCATAGAGGCCGGTTTACCAAATGTCTGTTGGACATGATCTTAGGTCCAACAGACATCGCTGAATGCGGAGAGCAATACACTCTCCATATTCAGCATTGCACCAGCAGCTCACAAGAGCTGCTGATGCAACGCCGCCCCCTGCAGACTCGCGGCCAATCGACCGCCAGCAGGGAGGTGTCAATCAACCCGATCGTGCTCGATCGGGTTGAATTGTGGCGATTCCTGTCCAGCTTATTAGAGCAGGCGGACAGGGTTATGGAGCAGCGGTCTTTAGACCGCTGCTCCATAACTTGTGTTTCTAGCGAGTCTGAAGACTCGCCAGAAACATGGGCCGTCCATCCGGAGCTTGATAAATGGGCCTCATAGAGTCAACAGAGGCTTGCATGACACAAGTCTCTATGGATGCAATACACAGCACAGCCAGCCCTCTGAGAAGCTGTGATGTTTGAACAATGGTGCACAGGCCCTCACAGCATATGTGAGTATGCCACAGAAAAACATCAATAACTTTTAATAGAAGCTTTTTTATGCTAATGGATGTATATTGCAAAAATGCTTCTATTTAAAATTAAATTGCACCCATGCATGTTTCAAGTTTGACCTCTCTATCCCTTGAAACTTTCCTCTTTACTTCTATTATCAAATGTCCTTCATTCTCATAGTATTCTTTGTTGAAGGAGCAGCACTGCACTACTGGTAGTTACCTGAACATATCAGGTGAGCCAATTACAAGAGGTATATATGTGCAGTAACCAATAAGCAGCTACCTCCAAATAGTGCATTCCTGCTCCTGAGCCTACCTAGGTATGCTTTTCAACACAAGATACAAAAAAAACAAAAACATTATATTTACATAATAAAAGTAAAGCGGCAAGTTGTTTAAAATGACAGTTTAATGTTGGCTTTACTGTTGCTTAAACAAATAATACCAATATAGCATATGTACAGTTAAAGGGACGTAAAAATCATAATTAAACATTTGTGGTTAAGGTAGAAAAAACAATTTTAGGAGACTTTTCAATTTACTTCTATTATCAAATTTACATTGTTTTTTCTTTGTATCCTTTGTTGAAAAGCAAATATGGATACCTCCCAATTCTCCCAATTTGTGCAGGAAAGTCCCAAATTTTGCTCTCTGTCCCGCAAAAATAGCTTACAGTCCGGAATTACTCCTCCTCTGCCTGCTGTTCCAGCCCTATCATTGCCTGCCCTGAGCTCCCACTCACATCACAGACACCACTATGGACTGCAGGGCTGCCTATCCTCACATGCATCCTTTTTTTAAAAATAAGCAGAAACTGTGACTCAAGTTGGAGGCAGAGAGCTCCACAGCCTGTCAGTTCTGTAGGTGGCAACTGTCTCTGGAATTGCAAATGATGTTTGGTATAGTGAAAAACTTTGTAGAAGCTGTGCATCCATATCACTTAGGCAATACTGTGTTTCTATAGGGCACTTAGAGCAGTTCTCATATTTCCTTCACATGGACTAACATTGTTTATTCCGGCGTTCTCTCGAAATATGCAACTCATCAAAATCAAGCTGTTTTGCGCATTTTAACCGGTAGCATATTTTGACATATAGCTTTTCAATGTCCGTGCATTTTTCTTGAAAAGCTTCTTTCCAATCTGCTGACAGTGTCTAAGTCAGCTTTACATGGAAAATAATCAAATTGTGTATATAGCTTAATAAAGATAAAAAAAAGCCTGGGTGACACATTTTTGTGAGATAATATACTAAATAATGGATTACATTGTATCTTCTTAAAAATGCAAGAAGCAGATTTACTAACCCCACCCATTGTACAGTTCTCATTAGACTTCCCTTTTTCGAGTCAGCCTTTTGCTTTCTTATTATGTATTAGCAAGTTAAAGACACCACATCTACATAAACACACATTTTCAGTATGCAAAAAAAGATTGATACTATCTTAAAAATAATATTGATTTTGGTACAATGTAATGATATTAGCTCACAAAAACATGTCACAATTTTTAACTTTATTAACCTATATATGCAATTTGATTATTTTCCATGTAAAGCTGACTTAGCCGCTCTCAGCAGAATGGGAGGCAGACTTTTCAAGGAAAAGGCCCAGACATTGATAGTGTATGTATATGTTGGAATATGCTACCGGGCAAAATATGTGCAGAGCAGCTTGGTTGCAAATTTCGATGAGTTACATATTCCGACAGAACACCCACATTCAATTAGCTCGAAGAGCGTTAGTCACAGTAATGTCAGAATCGCTCCTGAAAACAAATGTAAGCAGATGCTCTGTACTATAACACAAGAGCTTAGATACTTCAATGCCTTTCAAAAGTATTCACCCCCCTTGGCATTTTTCGTGTTTTATTGCCTTACAACCTGGAATTAACATGGATTGTTTGAGGATTTGCATCATTTAATTTACAGAGCATGCCCACAACTTTGAAGATTTTTTTTTATTATTATTGTGAAGCAAACAACAAATAGGACAAAATAACAGAAAAAGTAAATGTGCATAACTATTCACCCCCCCCCTAAAGTCAATACTTTGTAGAGCCACCTTTTGCGGCAATCACACTTCCAAGTCGCTTTGGATAAGTCTCTATGAGCTTGCCACATCTTACCATTGGGTTTTTTGCCCATTCCTCCTTGCAAAACTGCTCCAGCTCCTTCAAGTTGGATGTTTGCGCTTGTGAACAGCAATCTTTAAGTCTGACCACCGATTTTCTATTGGATTGAGGTCTGGGCTTTGACTAGGCCATTCCAACACATTTACATGTTTCCCCTTAAACCACTCAAGTGTTGCTTTAGCAGTGTGTTTGGGGTCATTGTCTTGCTGGAAGGTGAACCTCCGTCCTAGCCTCAAATCACACACAGAGTGATACAGGTTTTGCTAAAGAATATCCCTGTATTTAGCACCCTCCATCTTTCCCTCAACTCTTCAACCTCTGCAGCAATGCTGGCAGTACTCATACATCTATTTCCAAAATACAACCTCTGGATATGACGCTGAGCACGTGCACTCAACTTCTTTGGTTGACCATGGCGAGGTCTGTTCTGAGTAGAACCTGTCCTGTGAAACCGCTGTATGGTCTTGCCCACCGTGCTGCAGTTTCAGGGTCTTGGCAATCTTCTTAAAGCCTAGGCCATCTTTATGTAGAGCAACAATTGCTGTACACTCACTACTTTACATTGTAGCAAAGTGTAATTTCTTCAGTGTTGTAACATTAAAATATATAATAAAATATTTACAAAAATGTAAGGGGTATACTCACTTTTGTGAGATACTGTATATATATATATATATATATATATATATATACAGTATATATATATATATATATATATATATATATATATATATATATATATATATATATATATATATATATATATATATATATATATATATATATACAGGGCTTAAAATTTCAAGTCCTTAGCTACTAGCCAGGACAAAATGTTACTCGCCACTTCCAATTCCACCCACACCACACCCACTACTTCACCCCCTCTTTGCATAAATTAAGCCATTGTTAAACATTTTTTAATATGGTTTTTATTTAATGCCATAATAAATTTAATAATGCTATATACAGTAATAAATTAGCAAAAATAAGCTCATAGCAGTTAAAAAAATCAACAAGAGGTTCTGGGCAAGACAACAACTGGATAGAAAAAGTTGTTGAACATAGAGAGTGCAGAGTGTGGACAGTCATGGAAGGTCATAGCAGATCTGGAGATTTTTTTTAATAATTATCACTCCCTTCTCACGCTCAACTATCTTTCTCTACTTCCTTCTCTCTTCAATTTCTCATTTTACCTTCTCCCTTCTGTCTCAGGCCATGGGGCCGATTTATCAAGTGTCTGGCAGACATGCTCCGCTGTAGTGTATCATGTCCGCCAGACATCGATAAGTGCCGACAGCACACGCTGTTGGCATTTATCATTGCACAAGCAGTTCTGGTGAACTTCTTGTGCAATGCCGCCCCCTGCAGATTTGCGGCCAATCGGCCGCTAGCAGGGGGTGTCAATCAACCTGATCATATACAATCGGGCGGATTGCTGTAGCGGCGGATGAGTTAAGGAGCAGCGTTCATAAGACAGGGGTATACAGCCCCATTCGGGCCATGATAAATCAGCCCCTATATCTTCTCTTTACACTCATAACATATCCTTGAACTTTTATGGCTTTATAATATCCCTTTAGATAACAGTTTTAGCACATAGCCCAAAATGTTTGTTTGTCAGTGCTGCAATTGGAATGTATATTCTGCAAATACAATGTGCCAACTTTGCTACTTACAACATGGCACCAGACTTCAGACTCATTCAATAACTAACTTTCACTCGCCACCATTACATTTTCCACTCGCCAGTAGCTGTATATATAAGTATATATTTATATATATAGTGCCTTTTAAGAACCAATAAATAATTTTTAAACTGTTAAAATCTACCATGGATGCATTAAATTAAATTAAATTAAAAGAAAATTGATATAACACACGCACCAAAAGATCCTATATCTGTGTTTGTGTATGTACGTACACAGACTCTCCAAAGGGTCTTCCTCTTTAGAATTTCTAAATGTTGGGAAGTATGTCACAAGCATCAATGCACCAGATGTGTCCAGCTAGTTCCCATTAGTGCTTTGCTGGATCTGGCTTATGTATTTAATCCCTTAGTTACATCCATAGTTACTTGCAATCAATATCACAATAATAATAATAATATGATCTAACACATTGGAGCATTTTCTTTATTTACTTTTATGTCCCTTTAACAATCATATTCATTTTAGATTGTAAGCTCTCAGGAGCAAGGCTCAGTAATGCTGTCCCAGTATCCCTTCCCTGTTTCTTCTTTATTGTGCCCCTTGTATTGTGATGTGGAGTCTGTTTGGCACATTACAAAAAAACAAGACCAGTACTAGTAACACTACTAATAATAAAAATAATGTGATTAATTTTGAATTAATATTTTTAAATTCAAACATATGGCAATTATAAATGAACATTATGCTGCGTATAAGTTTAATACTTTTTTATTTTATATGATCAATATTATTAAAAAAAAACTGTATTAAACAACAAAAATGCTGCTAGATTTGGAGTTTTGTCGGTAAAGACTTGCGGTGCTAACAAGCTTTTTTTTTCCAGCGCACCCTTAAGCCAACGCTGGTATTACATTTTCTGAATGGCTGCGTTAGCCTCAGAAAAGTGAGCGTTGAGCCAAATTTAGCTCCACTTCAACCCTCAATACCAGGCGTTACTTACAGTAGCGGTAAGCTGGAAAAATGTGCTTGTGCACGATTTCCCCATAGGATACAATGGGGCTGAGCTGGCTGAAAAAAAAACTAACACCTGCAAAAAAGCAGTGTTCAGCTCCTAACGCAGCCCCATTGTTTCCTATGGGGAAACACTTTCTAAGTCTACACCTAACACCCTAACAGGAACCCCGAGTCTAAACACCCCTAATCTTACACTTATTAATCTGCCGCCCCCGCTATCGCTGACACCTACATTATATTATTAACCCCTAATCTGCGGCTCCGGACACTGCCGCCACCTACATTATAGCTATGAACTCCTAATCTGCTGTCCCTAACATCGCCGACACCTACATTATAGTTATTAACCACTAATCTGCTCCCCCAATGTCGCTGCCACCTACCTACACTTATTAACCCCTAATCTGCCCACCGAACATCGCCGCCACTATAATAAATGTATTAACCCCTAATCCGCCAAACTCGCTAACACTATAATAAATTTTATTAACCCCTAATCTGCCCTCCCTAACATCACAGCCACCTACCTACAATTATTAACCCCTAATTTGCCGCCCCAAATGTCGCTGCTACTATAATAAAGTTATTAACCCCTAAACCTAAGTCTAACCCTAATCCTAACACCCCCCCTAATTTAAATATAATTTAAATAAATCTAAATAAATGTACTATAATTAAATAAATTAATCCTATTTAAAACTGAATACTTACCTATAAAATAAACCATAATATAGCTACAATATAACTAATAATTACATTGTTGCTATTTTAGGATTTATATTTATTTTACAGGCAACTTTGTATTTATTTTAACTACGTACAATAGCTATTAAATAGTTAATGACTATTTAATAGCTACCTAGTTAAAATAATTACAAAATTACCTGTAAAATAAATCCTAACCTAAGTTACAAATACACCTAACACTACACTATCAATAAATTAATTAAATAAATTACCTACAATTATCTAAAATAAAATACAATTAAATAAACTAAACTATAGTACTAAAAAAACAAACACTAAATTGCAAAAAATAAAAAAATATTACAAGAATTTTAATCTAATTACACCTAATCTAAGGCCCCTAATAAAATAAAAAGCCTCCCAAAACAATAAAATTCCCTACCCTATACTAAATTACAAAAGTAATCAGCTCTTTTACCAGCCCTTAAAATGGCTTTTTGCGGGGCATTGCCCCAAAGTAATCAGCTCTTTTACCTGTAAAAAAAATACAAGACCCCCCAATATTACAACCCACCACCCACGCACCCCTACTCTAAAACCCACCCGATCCCCCCTTAAAAAAACCTAACACTACCCCATTGAAGATCACCCTACCTTGAGCCGTGCTCACCCAGCCGGGCACCACTGGTCATCCGATCCGTCCAGAAATCTTCATCTGATGGGGCAGAAGAGGACATCCGGACCAGGAGAAGGCTTCAGCCAAGCGGCATCTTCTATCTTCATCCATCCGGCGCGGAGCGGGTCCATCTTCAAGACATTCGACGTGGAGCATCCTCTTCTTTCCACGGCCGATGACTGAATGAAGGTTCCTTTAAATGACGTCATCCAGGATGGTGTCCCTTGAATTCCAATTGGCTGATAGAATCCTATCAGCCAATCGGAATTCGAGGGACGCCATCTTGGATGATGTCATTTAAAGGAACCTTCATTCAGTCGTCGGCTGTGGAAAGAAGAGGATGCTCCCCGTCGGATGTCTTGAAGATGGACCCGCTCCGCGCCGGATGGATGAAGATAGAAGATGCCGCTTGGATGAAGCCTTCTCCCGGTCCAGATGTCCTCTTCTACCCCATCAGATGAAGACTTCTGGATGGATCGGATGACCAGTGGTGCCCGGCTGGGTGAACACGGCTCAAGGTAGGGTGATCTTCAATGGGGTAGTGTTAGGTTTTTTTAAGGGGGGATCGGGTGGGTTTTAGAGTAGGGGTGTGTGGGTGGTGGGTTGTAATGTTGGGGGGGGGTCTTGTATTTTTATTTACAGGTAAAAGAGCTGATTAACTTTGGGGCAATGCCCCGCAAAAAGCCCTTTTAAGGGCTGGTAAAAGAGCTGATTACTTTGTAATTTAGTATAGGGTAGGGAATTTTATTATTTTGGGGGGCTTTTTATTTTATTAGGGGGCTTAGATTAGGTGCAATTAGATTAAAATTCTTGTAATTTTTTTTATTTTTTGTAATTTAGTGTTTGTTTTTTTTGTACTATAGTTTAGTTTATTTAATTGTATTTTATTTTAGGTAATTGTAGGTAATTTATTTAATTAATTTATTTATAGTGTAGTGTTAGGTGTATTTGTAACTTAGGTTAGGATTTATTTTACAGGTAATTTTGTAATTATTTTAACTAGGTAGCTATTAAATAGTTATTAACTATTTAATAGCTATTGTAAATAGTTAAAATAAATAAGTTGCCTGTAAAATAAATATGAATCCTAAACTAGCAACAATGTAATTATTAGTTATATTGTAGCTATATTATGTTTATTTTATAGGTAAGTATTTAGTTTTAAATAGGATTAATTTATTTCATTATAGTAAATTTATTTAGATTTATTTAAATTATATTTAAGTTAGGGGGGTGTTAGGGTTAGACTTAGGTTTAGGGGTTAATAACTTTATTATAGTAGCAGCGACGTTGGGGGCGGCAGATTAGGGGTTAATAATTGTAGGTAGGTGGCGGCGATGTTAGGGAGGGTAGATTAGGGGTTAGTAAAATTTATTATAGTGTTTGCGAGGCGGGAGTGCAGCGGTTTAGGGGTTAATACATTTATTATAGTGGCGGCGATGTCCGGTTGGTAGATTAGGGGTTAATAAGTGTAGTTAGGTTGCGGCGACGTTGGGGGCGGCAGATTAGGGGTTAAGAAATATAATGTAGGTGTCGGCGATGTTATGGACAGCAGATTAGGGGTTCATAGCTATAATGTAGGTGGCGGCGGTGTCCAGTCGGTAGATTAGGGGTTAAATAATTTTATTATAGGGTTTACGATGTGGGGGGTTAATAGGTAGTTTATGGGTGTTAGTGTACTTTGTAGCACTGTAGTTAAGAGCTTTATGTTCCGGCGTTAGCCCATAAAACTCTTAACTACTGACTTTTTTATGCGGTAGGAGTCTTGGAGGTAGAGGCTGTACCGCTCACTTTCTCCAAGACTTGTAATACCAGCGTTAGGCAAATCCCATTAAAAAGATAGCATACACAATTGACGTAATGGGATTTGCGGTAGCCTCGAGTCGCGGAAAAAAGTGAGCGGTACACCTGTACCTGCAAAACTCTAAATACCAGGGAGCGTTAAAAAGCAGTGTTAGGACCCCTTAACGCTGCTTTTTAAGGCTAACTCAAAGCTCTTAATCTAGGTGCTTGTTTTGTGTAATAACGTGTCAATTAAATATGCACAAAAATGCTGTCCAAACGGACACAGTGAGCACTCGTAAAGGAAATAAAAGATTCAATTGGCCAAGACTGTTAAATCTGAAAAGTCCTAAAAACATATGAGAAGTTTCATAAATATCATGCCTCCAAACTGTCCCTAAAATTGTGGGATTGTCATGGCTGGGGGGGTATATATGCTGCCCTGCTTGCAACTTCTCTATCAGGGCTAATGTTCCGGTTTTAAGGGACTGCACCATTCCATCCATGACATGCCCCAGTTCAACCAATCTGCCCACAACCCACCTAACCTCGGCTGTGGCACACCCACTCCCTCACTCCAATAATGGCTCTGCCCACAAGTGGGCTGCCACCCATGATTCCCAGAAAGCCTTTGGGAATAGTGTTTTCGATGACTTGGAATACTAATGAGGAATTGTTCAGATTTAGGGCATGGGAGTATTGTTATGTCATGAATGCATTTGGAAAGCTTGTTATACATGGGTTATGACAATATTTTCTAAAGGACTGGAATAGTTTAACATTTAAATCCCTGCAAAATGCTGTGCAAAACACATTAAACATGAATTATGATAGGTTTCAATGGGCCCTAATGTAAATAAATTAATATATCCTTAAACCAAGTAAGAAGAGATACTCAGAGCAGATGATAAGGGGGGAGTTTTATTTAATATGCAGGAAAAAATAATGCAATTTCATTATTTATTTTGACTACAGCTGCATTTTAATCTTTGTTTTTATACATGTAAATTGACTTAATTAATCTCTACCAGCTGTTGCTGATAAAAATGTACGACCTAGATTTGCTATAGTTTTTAAAAGGACATTAAATGTAAAGTTAAAGGTGTCTATTAGTTGAGTGTAACCCCTTCTTAAATGGGAATTAGAGAAAATCTTGTTAAAAATACCAGAATTTTTTTAGCATTTAAACAGAAATATAGTCTGTGGTTTTTATATTTGCCTATGAAAACTATATGGGCTACATTTCAAGTGGTGCGCTGACATTATAAGAATATTGTGGACATGTTAATTATTCTCCCATATTACAAGTTGAATGTAAACTTTTGTTTGAGCGCAATCTAATTTAACAAGCATTCGGTTAGCATGAATGATGACCTTGTGTTAAAGGATAGGGATAAAAAAAAAGTTGCCCTCAACACATTAAAATATACTGTTCCCCCATATAAACACTAATCGATAAAAAATAGTCATAAAAAATATTAATAAGGGTTAAAAGGTATATGGCCAAGTATTTTACTGCAAAAGGTTATTATATATATATATATATATATATATATATATATATATAGGGCTAGATCACTTTGCTCAGTAATACCAGCGCACATTCACTGGTATTACAAGTGAGGTGCAATGCACACACAACCTCGCGTTCGCATTGCCTGGAAGCCTTGCACTCACCAGAGCACGCTTCCATAGTCTCTAATTAGAATCTCATTTTTATGCCCTGAGACACGGAAAACCACCTAGCGCAAGGCATGTGGGATAATCATGCACCGTTGGACAGCAAAATAAAAATATATATGTAAATTAATATATACATACAGTATATTTATGTGTTTATATGTGTACTGTATATACACATATTAACACATAAATATATATGTATATAAGCATATACATATACTGTATATTTACAGGAAAAACACAGTCCCTCATTCACCTCACTTTCAGTGCTTTTTTATTCTAACACCCCCACATCCCCTCATTTTAACCCCTTAAAAACAGCTTGTGCCGGTTTTTTTAAAAGAAAAAAGATGCTCATCTTGATTTTTTTACTTTTTTAAACAGGACTGTCCTGTTTGCTTTGGAGGCAATTGGGGCAACTTTTCATTTTTAACCAGAGGTCTTAAACCTAATCCCTATGAAAATTAAACCCCCACAAATAAACACCCCTAATCTAATGCTAAACTACCAATAGCCCTTAAAAGGGGCTTTTGTAGGGCATTGCCCTAAGTTTAACAGCTCTTTTAAGGATTAAAAATACTAAGACCCCCTAACAGTAAAACCCCCTACCCACCAAACCCCCTAAAATAAAAAACCTAACGCTAAAAGACCTAAACTATCCATTGCCCTGAAAAGGCAATGGATTTGTAAGGGTATTGCCCTTAAAATGGCATTCAGCTCTTTTGCTGCCCATCCCTAATCTAAAAAAAAAAAAAACTAAAAAAAAAAAACTAACACTAAAGCCCCAAATAGATACTCACGGGTCCTGAAGGAGAAGGTCCTCTTCCATGTGGTAAAGTATTCTTCCAAGCAGCTGACATCTTCTTCTAAGTGGGGACCTCTTCTTTCTTCATCCAGGACAGCTCTCTAACTCTCCCCCTCCGACTGCTCCCCACCATGTTTGTTACTAGCAGCCAGGCCCTCCCCACAAGCTGATATTTTCTGTAGTGTAGGGCCCCATCCCTCCCTCTCCCTTCATAGCATTTTCTTTTAAAGATATGTCCACTCCCCCTTTTGTGCACACAACCCATTCCTGACATAGAAGTAAAATGAGTTCAGACACATTTGCCTGGCATACTTAGTGAGTATGAAATACCTCCCAACAGTCATATATATAGCAGAATTATCAGGGGTCCAGAGGTGGCTATTTCCCTGCCAGGGCAAATTCCCTAGCTCCCAGGGACTGCCCCAGCACTGGGACTGCCCCAGCATATACTTATATATTTACTGGGAACACACAGTTCCCATAGAATGCAATGTAAAGGCACTTTTCACCCTACACCCGACCAACTTTAAAGCCCCAAAATTGCCTAGTGCAGTTGTTTTTTATGGGAAAAAAAGCTATTTTTTTTTAATAAAGAACACTATAATACCCTCTATTTTGAGGGTGTTTGTGGCACTTTTAGAAAATTTACTGGAGATCTAATCTCTGGTTAATTTTCTTAACACTATTTGCTGGTTATTTATCGCTCACCCTGTAAGATTTAGAAATATTTGAATGTAACACTAATTGATATGGTAACACTAGCTTCAAAGTGAAACCAAGTAGTATAGTGTCATTTAGTTTGCAAAGGTTAAGTTGGTATGGAGAATGTACAAACAAGATATAACTTTGGTATCCATTCAATCTATTATTTATAGATGATGGAACTTTAAAGATAAATTAACTGAGTAGTAAGAAAAAATAAAAATAAGGTGGATTTACTTTGTCTTTTCCTTAGAATATACTTGAGAGTTGCTTTAACAGTTAAGCTGCAGTGAGTGAGTTAATCAGGCAAGAGAAGTAAGACAGTCTTATATGTTTTATGCAAAGCTGCAGTGAGTGAGTTAATCAGGCATGAGAAGTAAGACAGTCTTATATGTTTTATGCAGTCCACAATTCAGTAGCAGTTTAGACAACCTTATATGTTTTATGCAATCCACAATTAAGTAGCAGTTTCTTAAATGCTAAGTCTGTTCAATAAAACATTGTGTACTCACAGAATCTCTTGTGAAGCTCACAGCAGTGACTAGAGTCTCTGAATGTTGGTATCTGATCTGGAGGGGAGGAGACTTCCTGTTCTGTGTGCACAGATGAGTCTTTGCAGAGCTTGTGATGTCACAGGACAGAGTGGAGAGCTTAAACTGATATTATGCAATTCACAAGAAATATAAGGTAAAATTAAATATGTACATCTGCAGAGTACCTTTGTTAAGTAGACAATGGTGAGTCTGGAGGAAGGCAGTTGGAGGGTGTTGATAAGGTAGATGAATATTTAGTTGCAGTCACTGGCTGTGCAGGAATGTGCAAACAGAAAGTTCCTAGATAAAAGGAATTGATTCCAGTGACTGTAGTTCCTATTTGCAAACACAAAAGACCAAGAGGTTAAACAAATGCAGAGAGAAGGCAGTACTTCAGCTGTAGCAAGGCTCAGTGTTACTAGTGAAAATAACAAAATACTAAGCAACGTTTGTAACCTGAGCAGGTGTTTAAATGAGAGGAGGAAGAATCCTATTGGTTGAATTCCTTAAAGGTACAGCATAACCACAATTCCTGACATGACTCCCCCCTCAAGCAAGCTGATCCTCAGCTTGAGGCCTGGGACGGTCCGGAAATCTCCTGTGAAATTGTGCCACCAACCTAGGTGCGTAAATATTAGAAGCAGGCTCCCAATTATCTTCTTCTTCCGAATAATTCTTCCACCTCACAAGGTATTGTAACATTCCTCTAGAATAACGTGAATCAAGGAGTTCCTTAACCTCATACACATCCGAGTCTTGCATGCTGAGTGAGGATGGGAGTATAGGTGCTTTAGATCTCGTTGGAGTATAAGGCTTAAGGAGGGAAACATGAAAAGTAGCGTGTATTTTCATACAAGGTGGTAATTTAAGTGTAACCGCATTCTGATTAACAACTTTCACAATTGTGAATGGTCCACAATACTTTTGAGTCAATTTCCTACTGGGTACTTGTATCCTTAAGTTTTTGGTTGATAACCAAACTTGGTCTCCAATTTGATAGCGAGGTGGTTCCCGGCGTCTTAAATCATAGTAGTACTTCTGTGAATTTTGTGCCTTTATAATATTGTCTTTAATAAAATTGAAATTATCCTGTAGTGAATTATTGAATTCATCCACCAGGGGAGAATCTGAAGGAGTAGAGGAAACTTGAGTGAAAGAAGGATGATATCCATAATTCGCGAAAAACGGAGTAAGTTTAGTTGAAGAATTAGTTAGATTATTGTACGCAAATTCTGCAAATGGTAGAAATGTTATCCAGTTATGTTGTTGATAGGAACAGAAACAACGTAGGTATTCATCCAACCATTGATTTATTCTTTCTACTTGTCCGTTAGCTTGAGGGTGGAATGATGTTGTATATTGGTGTTTGATACCAAGGGAAAGACATAGGCTTTTCCAGAATCTGGAAGTGAATTGGGAACCCCTATCTGAGATCACAATGGATGGTACTCCATGTAACCTGACTATTTGTTCGATAAAGAGAGTGGCAGTTTCAGCTGAACTTGGCAGCTTATGGAATGGTATAAAATGTGCCATTTTTGAGAAGCTATCAACGACTACCATTATAGTGGTGTGAGTTTTAGAGGGAGGTAAATCAACGATGAAATCGATTCCGATTTGTTTCCATGGTCTTTTGTGTTGCCAGTTTCATAAGTGCTTCTAAGGTACTTGGCATTTCTATTCGAGCAAGTTCATCTTTAACTGAGTCAGACAATCCCAGTCTGAACTGATTTCTTAGGGAAACCGAACTCCAGGCAGAATCTGATGCATATAATTTAAATTCGGTGATGTAGTCTTCTACTGTTTTTTTTCCTTGCTTGAGACTCCTCATTTTTTGTTCAGCGGTGAGTTGTATATCTGCATCCCTGTACAGCTCATCCATAGCAGAAAAAAATCCTGAGAAAGAATTCAGCAAAGGATCATTTGTTTCACATAAGTGGTCAGCCCACACCCTGGGTTCTGACCTAAGAAATGAAATTGTTGAAAGAACCCTGACCCTGTCTGTAGGGTACGTTTTGGGTTTTAGGTTAAATAACAAATGGCATGCATTTTTGAATTGCCTGTATAACCTCCTATCACCAGTGAAAGGTTCTGGTAGGCTTACTTGTGGCTCAGTACTTGGTGTGTTTTGATCTTTGAGATCTTTAATTAGTTCTCTAAGTACCTGAGTTTCAAGTTGCAAATCTAAAATGGCTTGTCCCATTTTATCCACCTTTTGATTTAAATTATATACAAATTGAGGTATTTCAGCAGGATCCATACTAGCTGAATATAAATCACTAAATTCTTATTTATTTTTTTTTTTTTATTTTTTTTTTTTTCTTCTTATTGGGCTTAGTATTATGTAAGATTTAGAAATATTTGAATGTAACACTAATTGATATGGTAACACTAGCTTCAAAGTGAAACCAAGTAGTATAGTGTCATTTAGTTTGCAAAGGTTAAGTTGGTATGGAGAATGTACAAACAAGATATAACTTTGGTATCCATTCAATCTATTATTTATAGATGATGGAACTTTAAAGATAAATTAACTGAGTAGTAAGAAAAAATAAAAATAAGGTGGATTTACTTTGTCTTTTCCTTAGAATATACTTGAGAGTTGCTTTAACAGTTAAGCTGCAGTGAGTGAGTTAATCAGGCAAGAGAAGTAAGACAGTCTTATATGTTTTATGCAAAGCTGCAGTGAGTGAGTTAATCAGGCATGAGAAGTAAGACAGTCTTATATGTTTTATGCAGTCCACAATTCAGTAGCAGTTTAGACAACCTTATATGTTTTATGCAATCCACAATTAAGTAGCAGTTTCTTAAATGCTAAGTCTGTTCAATAAAACATTGTGTACTCACAGAATCTCTTGTGAAGCTCACAGCAGTGACTAGAGTCTCTGAATGTTGGTATCTGATCTGGAGGGGAGGAGACTTCCTGTTCTGTGTGCACAGATGAGTCTTTGCAGAGCTTGTGATGTCACAGGACAGAGTGGAGAGCTTAAACTGATATTATGCAATTCACAAGAAATATAAGGTAAAATTAAATATGTACATCTGCAGAGTACCTTTGTTAAGTAGACAATGGTGAGTCTGGAGGAAGGCAGTTGGAGGGTGTTGATAAGGTAGATGAATATTTAGTTGCAGTCACTGGCTGTGCAGGAATGTGCAAACAGAAAGTTCCTAGATAAAAGGAATTGATTCCAGTGACTGTAGTTCCTATTTGCAAACACAAAAGACCAAGAGGTTAAACAAATGCAGAGAGAAGGCAGTACTTCAGCTGTAGCAAGGCTCAGTGTTACTAGTGAAAATAACAAAATACTAAGCAACGTTTGTAACCTGAGCAGGTGTTTAAATGAGAGGAGGAAGAATCCTATTGGTTGAATTCCTTAAAGGTACAGCATAACCACAATTCCTGACACACCCGCAAATGGGCGCACAATAATTTAGCACTCTATTATTATTATTATACTTTATTTATTAAGCACCAACATATTCTGCAGCGCTGTCCATGGATACAAATTATTTAAATAAAACAATACAAGACTTGTAAGATACAGGACAAAATTTACAAACACATACAGGAGGGATTGAGGGCCCTATTCCCGTGGGAAATTAATTTAAATACAAATGGTCAGATGACCACTAAATAAGGATAGCACTCATGGTCCATTATATATAAATGTTTATTAAGTAATTAATGTGAGAACCTTGAAAAAACAAAACATTTATTAAAACTTGGTTAAAAAATGGCTGAAAGTACAAAAAAAAGGTAAGAAACTGTTACATTTTAGTGAAGATATGGGACAAGTGACATATTGCACCTACCACTCTGTAAAAAAGAAAAAAATACAACTAGTCAAATGTATTCAAAGAATATGTATCTAGATTGGTTTGTCAGTCTCTAGTAATATTCTCTTGTAGTCAAGTGGTTAGAAGTCTCCAAAGAACATCAAAGAGAAAGAAAAACAGTGCTACAATAAACTTTAATTCTAGAAGGATGGGGTAGTACATTGGTTATAGATGTCACAAGCCTCAGCAGTGATCAAGTACAACAACCTAAATGTGTAAACAGACTTTTATTAGAAAAAGAAATGTACCTCGGATGTAACAAGAGGTGAACTGTCACGAGTATTGTGAGGGTTTCTGTATTGTATCTGGACTCTTGCGGGGACTTACTCAGAAACCCAGGGACTTACTTTCTTATAGGGGTCTGGAGTTTCCATTTTGACACCGCCTACCTTTTTTATGTGATTGGTATCCTGTTTGTTTGTTTTTATTGTTTAAATAAAAGTTTGTTTCTTCACACATTTCAAGCCTGCAACCACAAGTTAGGAAGCAGCATGTGAGGTGGTAAACTTAAAATATCCTGGACTCATCCGTCCGGGATGATTGTCAAGTCTTGTTCTTGCACATTTGGTTAAGTGAGAGAAGTGGTGACACAGGCCTGAAAGCTGTGCAGCTGTCTGTGAGTGCTGGTGAGCACTGGAAAAAAATCATTCAAATAAAATGATATTGACATTTCAGCTTGATAAACAAGTCTTTATCAAGACCAATATAATCTCCAATGTGCAATAAACCTACACTAAAATATTCACAGTATTTATTGCTCGTAACCCCTCCCATTGTACATATGTACAATGGGAGGGGTTATATAGCAGATACCCAAAATGTGGAAAGTTAAATGTATCACATAAACTATAATATATTACTCTCTTTGTAGATGCAACAAAGAATACAAATTATTTTGTATCTCTTTAAAGAAAGGTCTTTCTTTGGTGTTTTACATGTATTGTCTGTGATGGAATTACAGCACAGCAATCAATATTTTTCATCAATGTTTAGAATCCTGTTGTTCTGTAAATTGGACAGAAAGCATGTCTCTCTGTGGGAGTTTCACCTGCCAGATTAATAGATAACACATTTTACCACAAGGGAAGAACTATGCCATAGTAGTATAAGAACTAATTTAATAATATGGTCTTTGTCCAAGGCAAAAAAGAAAGATTTATACCTTTTTTTTTATCTAAGACACTCTATGCTTATGATATTTAATTTAGCTTCAATAATTTTTTGTTCATGGTTTCAGCCATCAAGCTGCTACTTTTACTCCTTTACAGATAATTTGCATAGCTTTACAGTATTTATCAATACACCTTTCAACTACATGGCCAGCGGTGTTGCTAGCTTTCCAAAAGGGAGCGTATCCCATGGGTACTCTCTATAATGCCAATGTAAGCTCCACCCCAAATCCCCCAAAAATATCTACTTCATCATCTACTTCATCATCGTTATTCATATTTCTTTAAAATTAAAGGTATTTCAAACACTTTGAGAGAGTAAAATAAAAGGAATCATTATGAGTAGAAAAAAAACAATCTTTTCAATATACTTTTATTAATTATTTTTCCCCCTAGTTTTCCTGTAATTTAACAATCAGAATTGTGGGGTTTTCCAATTATGAGAACTGAAAGTGCACATTACAGATTTCACAAGCTTAACCCTACCATATGTCTGTCACTAATCGGTCTCATTAAGCTAAGATAATGCAAGATAATGCAAATTATGCTAAAAAAATGACAGTGCCTTACCTGTTCTAGTAACAAATTTAGATTTTTTTGTTAAAAAATAAGGCAATTAGGGGAGGGAGTTTGGCCATTGAAAACATAGTGTTAATGTGTGCAGAAAGTTTTTACACAAAGGGGTAGATTTAATTAAATGTTGAGCGGACATGATTCACTATAGTGAATCATTTCTGCTTGTCATCGCTAAATGCAGACAGCATATGCTGTCTGCATTTATCATTGCACAAGCATTTCTGGTGTAATACTTGTGCAATGCCGCCCCTGCTCACTGGTAGCCAATCAGCCACTCGAATGGGCTGTTAATCATTCTGATCGTTTTGGATCAAGATAATTTCAATCCACCACCTAAAAGGTGGCGGACAGGTTAAGGAGCAGGAGGCTTATGACCGCTGCTTCTTAGCTTCCATTTCAAGTGAGCCAGAAACAATGAGCCTCAGAAGCAGCATCCGCTGCTTTATAAATGTAGCCCTTCATCAGTTTATTGATTTATTGCACAAACGTCATGTAATTGCATGGTGTTTTATGAACCTTTAAGCAGTTATTTGTCCTTGTCTTGGTTGCCAGTAATAAATACAAAGTAATAATAAGAATATAATTGTCTGCATATAACATGCACATACAGTTAGTTCACCCTGCTTGGTTCTAGCAACACAGTCAGATAAGCAATTTAACCCTGCATCCCTGGCTGCTGTAGTAAACAGAGTTACCCTTTCACTAGGCTTTCCCTTGACTGCTAGTATTATACAGAGTTAATAACTTAAACCCTTGGAGTAAGTAAAAAAATGATATGGTGGTACCTGCTCTTCACTGGTGTCGTAATTCCATAAGACATACCATGCTTATGCTTCACTGTGTTACGCTCATACGAGTGGGTTCAGGAGTTAGGTGATAGACTTAGTCCCATCATGAGCACCAAAAAGGGTGAGTGGTATGAACTTCTTTATGGTAGTACCCACTTTAGGCATGGTTGATACAACAGACAGACAATGCAGGTTTTATTGTGCAGAAAATAGGATTAAGCAGCAGTAATGCCCACAACAGAGTTGGAGTCAGGAGTAGTACCCACTCTTGGGTCAGGAACAGAAGTGGCCACTTGGGCCGAAGACAGGAGTGTCCGCTCTAAGTCCGAGACTGGTGTGCCCACTTGAGGGACAAAGACAAAAGCAGGATACAGGTACATGGCAGATGCCCTCTGCAGGGCTAGGGTACAGGAGCGGGGTACCATTGCTTGACAGATGCCCTCATGCAGGGATTGGGTACAGGAGCATGATAGCAGAGCTTGGCAGATGCCCCCTGCAAGGCGTGGATACTGGAACAGGATACCAGTGCTTGGCAGATGCCCTCTGTAGGACTTGGGTACAGGAGCAGGATACCACTGAGAAAAGAAGAGATACTGTATAGACTGGTAGCAGAGACAGACTAGTAATCAGAGAGAAGTAAAAAGACAGGCCATGGGTCAGATACCAGGAATTAGTCCGATCAGTTACCAAACACAGGTAGAATCCAGAAGAGAAGTCAGGAAAACAGGCCAAGTTCAGAATACTGGAAAAGCTGTCCAATCCTTTATCAAATCAAAGAAAGATCCAAAAGAGAAGTCAGGAGGCAAGCAGGATTCATGAACCAAATAACCAAACAGGGAAACAGAATTCATGTCAGAGGCACTAACAGCAAGGGTTAACTACAATGTCAGGGCAGGGAGTGGCCTGTGAGGCAGCCTTTTATATCTGTGTTGATTGTGAAACTACCTGCAGCTATCAAGCAGGTGGAGCCAGAGAGCTAGCCAGTGCAGGCAATAGATCCACAGGAACAACAGCACAAACTGGAATTTCTTTCCTTTATAAAAAAAAAATGAGGTCTGCCTTTCCTAAATGACCATGTTTGGAAGACATTGCTCATACAGGATACAGGCACAGAGTCCTTTCATTCTAGCTACAGCCTTTCTCAATCCAGCTGTTATTCAGGAATTCCATGGAGATACCTCAATATATATTTGGGGTTTTATTGCATAAAACTTCAAGTATGTTCAGAAATACTCAGTAATACTGTTAGTAGGGAGGTTCAAGTACATTAAGATAGATACAATAATAATAGCCATATAAGGATCTACATTTATCCCAATATTTGCCTGATGCCTTCCAGGACTAGGACTAGGAGATCTGTCTGAGTGGAAAAAACATGTGGGAAAAGTTGCTGGTGTTTTGTAGGAAGAACCATGACAGGTAGGGGAGAGTCACAGGTTCTTGCTGGGTAGCATTGGGTGGACCTTGAACAAGGTTTTGCAGAGTTGGGCATGTATTGGGCAATGAATATGTGATCCCTGGTACATATTGGAAAAAAAAATCTACAGAAGTTACATCCGGTAAGAATTTCAAAATAGTGAAAATCCTGTAATCTATGAAACGATTGTTATTTTGTATGCTGAAGTAAAGGAAAAGCTACAGAAGTTACAGCTGGTAAGAATTTCAAAATAGTGAAAATCCTGTAATTTATTAAACAGTTAATCATTTTGTATACTGAAGTAAAGCTACTAAATTACTTAAATAATTAATGTTGGTATACCTTTAAATATTTTAACCTGTAGGTAATATAAATTAGTATTTATTACACATTATCTAGTACAAGTCAGTGTTTATGTCCAGACTGATATCATACCGTACATATATGCAAATTAAATCTAATCGCCTAGATTTAGAGTTCTGCGTTAGCCGTCAAAAGCAGCGTTAAGGGGTCCTAACGCTGCTTTTTACCGCCCGCTGGTATTTAGAGTCCGTCAAAAAAAGGGTCTAACGCTCACTTTCCAGCCGTGACTTTTCCATACCGCAGATCCCCTTACGCCAATTGCGTATCCTATCTTTTCAATGGGATCTTCTGAACGCCGGTATTTAGAGTCTTGGCTGAAGTGAGTGGTAGAGCCTCTACCGACAAGACTCCAGCCGCAGAAAAAAGTCAGGAGTTAAGAGCTTTCTGGGCTAACGCCGGTTCATAAAGCTCTTAACTACTGTGGTCTAAAGTACACTAACACCCATAAACTACCTATGTACCCCTAAACCGAGGTCCCCCCACATCGCCGCCATTCTAATAAAAAAAATGTAACCCCTAATCTGCCGACCGCACACCGCCGCTACCTACATTATCCCTATGAACCCCTAATCTGCTGCCCCTAACATCTCCGACCCCTACATAATATTTATTAACCCCTAATCTGCCCCCCCCCAATGTCGCCGCTACCTTACCTACACTTATTAACCCCTAATCTTCCGACCGGACCTCGCCGCCACTATAATAAATGTATTAACCCCTAAACCGCCGCACTCCCGCCTCGCAAACCCTATAATAAATAGTATTAACCCCTAATCTGCCCTCCCTAACATCGGCGACTATCAGCTCTTTTGCCTGTAAAAAAAACACAATACCACCCCCCAACATTACAAACCACCACCCACATACCCCTACTCTAACCCAAACCCCCCTTAAATAAACCTAACACTACCCCCCTGAAGATCTCCCTACCTTGAGTCGTCTTCACGCAGCCGAGCAGCGATGAACCAAAAGAAGACATCCGGAGCGGCAGAAGTCTTCATCCTATCCAGGCAGAAGAGGACATCCGGACCGGCAAACATCTTCATCCAAGCGGCATCTTCTATCTTCATCCATCCGACGTGGAGCGGCTCCATCTTCAAGACCTCCGGCGCGGAAAAATCCTCTTCTCCCGACGACTAGACGAATTAAGGCTCCTTTAAGTGATGTCATCCAAGATGGCGTCCCTCGAATTCCGATTGGCTGATAGGATTCTATCAGCCAATCGGAATTAAGGTAGGAAAAATCTGATTGGCTGATTGAATCAGCCAATCAGATTCAAGTTCAGTCCGATTGGCTGATCCAATCAGCCAATTAGATTGAGCTCGCATTCTATTGGCTGTTCCAATCAGCCAATAGAATGCAAGCTCAATCTGATTGGCTGATTGGATCAGCCAATCCGATTGAACTTGAATCTGATTGGCTGATTCAATGAGCCAATCAGATTTTTCCTACCTTAATTCCGATTTGCTGATAGAATCCTATCAGCCAATCGAAATTTGAGGGACGCCATCTTGGATGACGTCACTTAAAGGAACCTTCATTCGTCGTCTAGTCATCGGGAGAAGAGGATGTTCCGCGCTGGAGGTCTTGAAGATCGAGCCACTCCTCGTCGGATGGATGAAGATAGAAGATGCCGCTTGGATGAAGATGTTTGCCGGTCCGGATGTCCTCTTCTGCCCGGATAGGATGAAGACTTCTGCTGCTCCGGATGTCTTCTTTTGGTCCAGCGCTGCTCGGCTGAGTGAAGACGACTCAAGGTAGGGAGATCTTCAGGGGGTAGTGTTAGGTTTATTTAAGGGGGGTTTGGGTTAGAGTAGGGGTATGTGGGTGGTGGGTTGCAATGTTGGGGGGTGGTATTGTGTTTTTTTTACAGGCAAAAGAGCTGATTTCTTTGGGGCATGCCCCGCAAAAAGCCCTTTTAAGGGCTGGTAAGGTAATAGAGCTGTTAACTATTTTAATTTAGATTAGGGTAGGGAATTTTTTTATTTTTGGGGGATCTGTTTTTTTATTAGGGGGCTTAGAGTAGGTGTAATTAGCTTAAAATTCTTGTAATCTTTTTTTATTTTTTGTAATTTAGTGTTTGTTTTTTGTAATTTAGTTTAGTTTATTTAATTGTAGGTACTTGTAGTTAATTGATTGAATTTATTTATTGATAGTGTAGTGTTAGGTTTAATTGTAACTTAGGTTAGGATTTATTTTACAGGTAATTTTGTAATTATTTTAACTAGGTAGCCATTAAATAGTAAATAACTATTTAATAGCTATTGTACCTAGTTAAAATAAATACAAAGTTGCCTGTAAAATAAATATAAATCCTAAAATAGCTACAATATAATTATTCGTTATATTGTAGCTATATTAGGGTTTATTTTACAGGTAAGTATTTAGTTTTAAATAGGAAGACTTTAGTTAATAATATTTAATTTATTTCGTTAGATAAAAATTATATTTAACTTAGGGGGTGTTAGGGTTAGGGTTAGACTTAGCTTTAGGGGTTAATACATTTATTAGAGTAGCGGCGAGGTCCGGTCGGCAGATTAGGGGTTAATACTTGAAGTTAGGTGCCGTCGATGTTAGGGAGGGCAGATTAGGGGTTAATACTATTTATTATAGAGTTTTCGAGGCGGGAGTGAGGCGGTTTAGGGGTTAATACATTTATTATAGTTGCGGCGAGGCCTGGTCGGAAGATTAGGGGTTAATAAGTGTAGGTAAAGTAGCGGCGACGTTGGGGGGGCAGATTAGGGGTTAATAAATATAATATAGGGGTCGGCAATGTTAGGGGCAGCAGATTAGGGGTACATAGGTATAATGTAGGTTGCGGTGGTGTCCGGAGCGGCAGATTAGGGGTTAATAATAAAATGCAGGGGTCAGCGATAGCGGGGACGGCACATTAGGGGTTAATAAGTGTAAGGTTAGGGGTGTTTAGACTCGGGGTACATGTTAGGGTGTTAGGTGCAAACTTAAAAACTGTTTCCCCATAGGAAGCAATGGGGCTGAGCTAGGAGCTGAACGCTGCTTTTTTGCAGGTGTTAGGTTTTTTTTCAGCCCAACTGCCCCATTGTTTCCTATGGGGATATCGTGCACAAGCACATTTTTCCAGCTAGCCGCTACCGTAAGCAACGCTGGTATTGAGAGTTGAAGTGGCGGTAAATATGCCTGTACGCTCCCTTTTTGGAGCCTAACGCAGCCCTTCAGAGAACTCTCAATACCAGCGTTATTTAAAAGGTGCAGGGGGAAAAAAACACGCATAGCTAACGCACCCCTTTGGCCGCAAAACTCTAAATCTAGCCGAATGTAATTTAGCTTCCATCCAATTTACTTGGATCTCATCCCAATAAACTAAAATGAAAGTACTTATTTGTAGGTAGATTTATAGTCTACAGCTGTCCTATTCATGTCATGTTTAACCCTTAGCTTCCAGAGAAGGCAGCAACATATTACTTTACAATATACTGTAATCATCTCTAAGACCAAATAGGTTAAAAGCTGTGTTATACGGCCAGTACTAGCATAACCATATCCATGTAAAATGAGTGAAAACATCACTGGTACGATTGCTATTTAAATGTTTTGGATCACAGTAAATGATGTGAGCTTTTGTGGAGGATACAGGTTTTCTGACCTGCTGAAGACAAAAAGATTTATGTAGGTCTAGGAATCCTACAATAGGAGAGGCCATAGAGATGAGAGGTCAGATACATTCACTGTCCTTGTATCTCACTGACCCTTGAGTTCACTAACACAGCTCATTAAAACCGACAAGGGTACAGAAAGTTTCAAGATGCTGGCGCTTTGAAAATAATTGGCTAAGCAGGGTCTTGTATTTTCCTGTCTGACGCTAGATTTAGCAAGGAGTTCACTGCACTGTTAAATATTTGTTCTTTCTATAATTAAAACTTTATTTTTCTGTGATGTTCATAGAAGACAGAAGCAGAAAAAAAGAAACAGAGATACAATATAAATTGACTAAAAAAGGCCCATATATTTTAGCATTAGACCAGCACAACGACAAAAATAATTGTACTAGATGAAAAGTTTATCATGAAAAAAACAACTTTTTATTTTTATCTATATTTCCTCATGTGGTTGCTTGTAATTTATTGGTTATTTAAAATCCGCTCAAGTAATTTTTCTATTGGGGAACACATTCAAGTAGAAGAGCAGCTGGACAGCTGGTTAAGTGTAAATAAAGTTAAAGGGACATGAAACACATTTTTTTTTTCTTTCGTGATTTAAAGAACTTGCAATTATAAACAACTTTCCGATTTAATTTTACCATCTAATTTGCTTTATTCTCTTGATATCTTTTTTTTGAAAGCATATCTAAATAGGCTCAGTAGCTGCTGATTGGTGGCTGCACAAAGATGCCTCAAGTGATTGGCTCACCCAAGTGCATTGCTATTCCTTCAACAAAGGATACATATAGGGGGATATTTATCAAGCCGTCAACCGCAAATATGCTGAAATTGCACAGCGTAATTGTTGCAAGCTTGATCCAACCTAGTTATCAAAGCCTACAGACCAGCAAAAGTTGAAATCTGTGACATAACATATGATCCGCCGGTCTCAATCTGACACAGATCGATGCTTACGTCATTACAGATGTGCCGAATACACATTCTGCACTTTTTGACACTTTTTCAAAGTTATTAAATAGTTAACTGGTATGCTCGCGGCTATTCCGGCCCAGCGTACCTGGTTTTCAATCTGCCACCCTGGAGGCCGCGGATGCCATAGGAATCAATGGAAGTCTGAAAGCAGCGAAAGATTATGTTCGATACTGTCAGAGATCCCATTGATTTCTTTGGTAGAAAACCAGTTACGTTTACACATAACACCCTAACATAAGCTCCAAGTCTAAACACCCCGAATCTGCCGCCCCGACATCGCCGCCACCTACATAATATTAATAACCCCTATTCCGCCGCTCACCGACACCCCGCCGCAACCTAAATAAAAGTATTAACCCCTATTCCGCCGCTCCTGGACCCACCGCCACCTAAATAAAGTTATTAACCCCTATCCCGCTGCTCCCGGACCCCACTGCCACCTAAATAAATGTATTAACCCTTATCCCGCCGCTCCCAGACCCCGCCGCCACTAAATAAATGTATTAATCCCTATCCCGCTGCTCCCGGACCCCGCAGCCACAAAATAAATGTATTAACCCCTATCCCACCGCTCCTGGACCCCGCCGCCACCTAAATCAATGTATTAACCACTATCCTGCCGCTCCCGGCCCCCACCACCACTAAATAAACGTATTAACGGAAACGTAGATGCTGTCTGATTGGAACAGCCAATAGTATGAGAGCTGCTCAAATTCTATTGGCTGATTGGAACAGCCAATAGGATTTTAGCAGCTCTAATCCTATTGGCTGATTGGAACCTTTCAGCCAATAGGAATGCAAGGGACGCCATCTTGGATGACGTCACTTGCATTCAAATTCCAGTTTACGGTGGCGACCGTATTGAAGAGGAGCTCCGTACCGGGTGTCTTCAGGATGGACCCTCTCTGCGCCGGATGGATGAAGATAGAAGATGCTGTCTGCATGAAGACTTCGCCGGATGGATGAAGATGGAAGAGGCCGCCCGGATGAAGACTTCTTGCCCCCCAGATGAAGACTTGCCGGCTGGATGGATCCTTCAAGTGGAACTTCAAGAACTGTAAGTGAATCATCGGGTTTAGTGTTAGGTTTATTTAAAGGTTTTTTGGGTGGGTCTGGGCAGTAAAAGAGCTAAATGCCCTTTTAAGGGCTATGCCCATACAAATGCCCTTTTCAGGGCAATGGGGAGCTTAGGTTATTTTAGATAGGGTTTTTATTTGGGGGGGGGTTGGTTGTGGGGGTGCTGGGTTTTACTGTTGGGGGTGTTTGTATTGTTTTTTACAGGTAAAAGAGCTGATTTCTTTGGGGCAATGCCCCACAAAAGGCCCTTTTAAGGGCAATTGGTAGTTTAGTGTAGACTAGGGTTTTTTTTATTTGGGGGGGGATTTTTTATTTTGATAGGGCTATTAGATTAGGTGTAATTCTTTTTTATTTTTGATAATGTGTTTTGTTTTTTTTCGTAATTTCATAATTTATATTTTTTGTAACTTAGCGTTTATTTTTTTTTTGTAGTTTAATCATTTTTAATAAGTTTAAATAGTATATTTAAATAATTTGAGTAGGGTTAGGGTTTTTTAATATGTAATTTAGTTAATTTAAGTAGTTTAATAGTTAGGGTAGGTTAATTAATAGTTTAAAAATAGTTTATTTTAATTCTACAGGTAAGTTTAAATTTATTTTAAGATAGGGATGTGGTAATTTTAATTTAAAGTTAGCGGCTTGTTAGGTTTAAGGGTTAATAGCTTAATTAAGTTTATGGCGATGTGGGGGCTGGCGGTTTAGGGGTTAATAGGTTTAGTTAGTGGTAGTGATGTGGGAGGCCAGAGGTTTAAGGGTTAATACATTTATTTAGTGGTGGCGGGGTCCGGGAGCGGCAGGATAGGGGTTAATACATTTATTTAGGTGGCGGCGGGGTCCGGGAGTGGTGGGATATGGGTTAATACATTTATTTAGGTGGCGGTGGGGTCCGGGAGCGGAGGGATAGGGGTTAATACATTTATTTAGTGGCGGCGGGGTCCCGGGGCAGCGGGATAGGGGTTAATACATTTATTTAGGTGGCGGCGGGGTCCAGGAGTAGCGGGATAGGGGTTAATAACTTAATTTAGGTGGCGGCGGGTCCAGGAGAGGCGGGATAGGGGTTAAACATTTTGGTATAGTGGCAGCGTTTAGTAACAGGGTATAAATAAAGTTGGTAAAAATGTGAATAGACGTGAGATCGATGACTGCTAGTTAACAACAGTCCGATGCTCATTGCCCCGTACTTGGCGCATGGATTTTTGCCAGATTTTTTTATAAATATGGAGATCGTATTCAGATCCGCGATGTTAGGCGAGCGTATTGGTGCCGTCGAATTCAGCAAAGTTGATGGCTTGATAGATATCCCCCATAGAGTGAAGCAAATTAAATAATAGAAGAAAATTGGAATATTGTTTGAAATTGTATTCTCTATCTGAATCATGAAAGAACATTTTTAAGTTTCATGTCCCTTTAAGGCAGTAGCTGCTGCTGCTGCTGTTCTAAGCCAGCAGCAGCACAAATGAATAGTGTAAATTTGAAGCTCTGCCTTTAGAATCAACACTTTTTTTGTCACATGCAATGTGGTAATTTGTTGATTCATTAAAGGGACCAATTGTTTATTATATTCTAGACAAATACAAAAATAGCAAATTATTAGTTAATTTTAATTATTCGTCCCCAAACAAATGCACATGTCTATTCAGGACAATTGAAATTGATATACAAAAGCCTCAAAACATGAACAAGTTTAGTATTTAGATAATGAAAAAGATCAGAAGATGATCTAAACAATTTCAATATCATTTTCATTTTAACTATTGTTATTAATTGTAAAATAACACTCAGTACATAGTGACTGAAGAAGTAGAACATAAAAAGCAAAGATCAGTAAAACAATAAAATGAAAGAAACATATTTATATAGATATTTTTACATACATTTCTAGGAACCTGCTTCATTGTTCTATAAATAGGATTAGCATGGAAATGCCTATAAATTTGTGTATGCCATTGAATTAAATAGCCATTGTGATGAGAGCAGGAAGTGATGTCACCAGATTTGGGGCGGGGCTTAGGTACGGTTGTCTGTGTCACAGTTAGTGAAATCAATGCTAAGCAGATGTGTGTTTCTATGCTCTACAATGAAATAGAGTTGTATCATCCTCGCTGTGTCCTGCATGTGTCCTGCATCTCATGACAGCCATAATAGTCAATATTCTATTAAGGGTTTTGTACAATGATTATGACAAACAGCATGCTGCTTTTGTTTCTCACCATCTCCTTGGATATTTTATATTGCCTGCTCTGACATGGTCAGTTTGCATTTGTTTCTCAGAAATAGAGTTGCAGTCTGCTTCAGTCATTGTCAGTGCAAGTCTTTCTTGCAGGTTTTGAGGTCTGTAGATAGTGACTTGGGTTTGCTTCTCACTCTCAAAATATATTTTTTAATAGAGTTATGGATCTATCTGAAAGAAAGTTAGTCCCATTGGCCTATGTGTGGAGGAAACAAGAGCAGGCAAATTCCCACCATATAATTATTTTTTTTTATCCAAGCATAAACTTCAATACAATTCATTTTTTGGTCCACCATTGTTAGAATGATGTACAACTCATGTTTCTAACAATTGACTACATTTCTATGTGAGCCCTATTTTAATTTTATAAAAATATCTGAAAAAAATATCAAATTATACTATCATCATAGTGAAATATTGTCACATTTGTTCTGGGTTCAGGTGTTTGGAGCTTGTTTTGTGAGGTGTGATCTGACTTCTGTTTACTTTTTGGCATGACTACTGCTTATGGTTTAGACTGAGTTTACTGAGGAAAGTTCTATAGTTACAACAGAGAAAGCAGTGATAGATACAGACAGGGAAATAGTACTGTCTGGAAGGAAAGTCTAATCTAAGTATTGGCTAGACTGGAACAGTGTGCTGAAAAAAAGAGAACCACTGTTACACAGATTGGATACTGGAAGCACAGGAGTATTGGATACAGAAGATTTTTGCAAAAACTGATAACTGCAGAGACTGGGATCAACAGGCACTTGGCAGTGACATGGTACATGACAAGGTACAGCAGGCCCTCGGCAGTGAAAGGGCACATGACAGGATACAACAGACACTTGGCAGTGACAGGGTACAGCAGGTCCTTGGCAGTGACATGGTACATGACAGGATACAACAGACACTTGGCAGTGACAGGGTACAGCAGGTCCTTGGCAGTGACATGGTACATGACAAGGTACAGCAGGCCCTCGGCAGTGAAAGGGCACATGACAGGATACAACAGACACTTGGCAGTGACAGGGTACAGCAGGTCCTTGGCAGTGACATGGTACATGACAAGGTACAGCAGGCCCTCGGCAGTGAAAGGGCACATGACAGGATACAACAGACACTTGGCAGTGACAGGGTACAGCAGGTCCTTGGCAGTGACAGGGCACATGACAGGATACAACAGGCACTTGGCAGTGACAGGGTACAGCAGGTTCTTGGCAGTGACAGGGCACATGACAGGATACAACAGGCACTTGGCATTGACAGGGTACCTGCCATGATACAGAAGGAACTTGGTAGTGACAGGATACAGCAGGCATTAAATAGGGATTGCACCTTGCCGCCTATGAACCCCAGCTGGGTTGGACAGAGTTAAACTGTGGGCCTATGCCAGGGTTAGGAAGAGGTGCACAGAACAAATAATAGCTAGGTAAGACAAGCTGAGGTCAGTCAATTGCAGCACAAAACCAGCAGACAAAAGGCAAAGTAAAGTCTAAGCAGGAGGTCAAAATACCAGGGAAACAATCAACCAGGCAACATGACAAATGGAGTTATCTAGAGGCTGAATCGATAGAGAAATCTGGATCAAAAGCCAGCAGAATAGTCAGCAGGTCAAGAAAATAAAATACGAACAAACAATGCCAGGGTAAGGAATACAATGCTCAGCAACATTAAGCTTATTAGTGGAGATAGAGATCTACCCAGAGCAAGAGTTCCTAACCCGTCAACATTTCTTACCACGAACTGCGCATGTGCAAAATGATGTCACTGTAGAAAAATGTGTGGAATGTGATGAAATGATGCAAGCATGCGCAGATCCTTTGGTAGGAAATTTTGACGGAGAGGAAAATTACATTCCTCATGAAAGCGGTCACGTATATGCACACATGCAGGGTAACATTATGTGGTAACAATTTTCGACAGATAACTTATTTTAAAACATTAAAGTTAATACGTTTTTTAAAAGAGTGCCCTGCTACTGTGTATTAAGAGATAAGAATTTTAATAGATATAAACAAACATTTTTAGTGTAGAAAAAAGTTAGGGCAGCCATTAGTATTTTGACAGATTTTTTAAAAAAAAGATTATAATAAAGTAGGTTGGTGCAGACCATTTAGAAATAATTCAACATATATCTATCCTATAAGGATAGAGAATAGAGGGCAATAACATAAAAACTTATTAACTTTATTTTATTTTTTTAAATAAAAATTCGCTACCTCATAATGTTACTGAGCATGCCTACATGTACGTCACCACTTTCATGAGGAATGGGGCGAATCATTTTCCTCTTTTTCAAAATTTCCTTCCAAACGATCTGCCATGTGCATTACATTATCGTATTCCATACATTTTTTGAAACATATGTGGAATGCAGTCACGTAATTTTGCGCATAAACAGATTGTGGTAGGAAATTTTGACGGGGTAGGAAATCTCTACAGAACACAAAATAATGAGGCTGAGCCAGAGTCCTCCAGTGGTTCATAGGAAAGCCTGGTTCAATCCCAAGCATGGGCATGCCAAATATAAAGGAGGGAAGAAGTAAGATTTTAGTGAATTTAAATATGAGTTTAGCAATATATGTTAAGATATGTTGGCACAAGACCTGCTGATGAAAGATAATTCAACAACAAATATGAGTGTGAATCAAGATATACTGTCAGGGAGTTAGAATTTAGGAGGCTGAACATAAGCTGAAGAAAAAATGAGTGCCAGGCAAAGGTCTAGCTACAATAAAATCCCATTAGTGAAACTAATATCTCACTGAAAAAACTCAGTGCAACTTTGCTGCTTGAAAATGTCAGAATTCATAAAAAGATTTATAACTTCTGCTTGTCTCTGCAAGGTTTGCTCCATTGTCCTCAATGGTGCCTCATTTTGTTCATAAGCATTCACTTCTTTATGCTAGAACTAGTTCCACTGTCAAAGATACCAGCATCACATAAATACCTTAAACAAATCAATAAAAGAATAGAGGTTGATGAGATAACATTTTCTTCTATGAAATGAGGCTATAGACAAAAACAAAATACTGCAACACATGCAACGCTAAAAGCCAGATTACAAGTAGTGTGCTATATAGTGCTTTCATTCGAGCGTAAACTTTGCTATAAGTAAGGTTTTGCACGCATTGTGTTGCGTGTGTATTCCAAGTTGAAAGTAAAATGTTTGTGCGCGAGCCAACATATTCTAACCAAATATTGCAACCGCATTAAAGGGACACTATACCCATATAACTTACTTGATTCAAGTTGAGAATACAATTTTAAACAACATTCCAGTTTACTTGTATTATCTAATTTGCTTCATTCCTTAGATATCCTTTGTTGAAGAAATAGCAATCCACATGTGTGAGCCAATCACACAAGGCATCAGCAACCAATCAGCAGCTACTGAGTCTATCTAGATATGCTTTTCAGCAAAGTATATCAAGAGAATTGAGCAAATTAGATAATAGAAGTAAATTAGAAAGTTGTTTAAAATTGTATGCTCTTTCTAAATCATGAAAGAAAAAATTTAGGTTTTCTGTCCCTTTAAAGTATTCTCCACATAGAAGTCAATAGAGAACGCAGAAGAAAAAATCTAACACCTATCACTTGCGTGCTAACTGGACAGGAGTTATTTATTTTTCACATTCCATTGTTCTTCACATATAGGACAATGTATTTTTTATTGTAAATATATATTTGTGTACAGGGAGTGCAGAATTATTAGGCAAGTTGTATTTTTGAGGATTAATTTTATTATTGAACAACAACCATGTTCTCAATGAACCCAAAAAACTCATTAATATCAAAGCTGAATATTTTTGGAAGTAGTTTTTAGTTTGTTTTCAGTTATAGCTATTTTAGGGGGATATCTGTGTGTGCAGGTGACTATTACTGTGCATAATTATTAGGCAACTTAACAAAAAACAAATATATACCCATTTCAATTATTTATTTTTACCAGTGAAACCAATATAACATCTCAACATTCACAAATATACATTTCTGACATTCAAAAACAAAACAAATCAGTGACCAATATAGCCACCTTTCTTTGCAAGGACACTCAAAAGCCTGCCATCCATGGATTCTGTCAGTGTTTTGATCTGTTCACCATCAACATTGCGTGCAGCAGCAACCACAGCCTCCCAGACACTGTTCAGAGAGGTGTACTGTTTTCCCTCCTTGTAAATCTCACATTTGATGATGGACCACAGGTTCTCAATGGGGTTCAGATCAGGTGAACAAGGAGGCCATGTCATTAGATTTTCTTGTTTTATACCCTTTCTTGACAGCCACGCTGTGGAGTACTTGGACGCGTGTGATGGAGCATTGTCCTGCATGAAAATCATGTTTTTCTTGAAGGATGCAGACTTCTTCCTGTACCACTGCTTGAAGAAGGTGTCTTCCAGAAACTGGCAGTAGGACTGGGAGTTGAGCTTGACTCCATCCTCAACCAGAAAGGCCCCCCAAGCTCATCTTTGATGATACCAGCCCAAACCAGTACTCCACCTCCACCTTGCTGGCGTCTGAGTCGAACTGGAGCTCTCTGCCCTTTACCAATCCAGCCATGGGCCCATCCATCTGGCCCATCAAGACTCACTCTCATTTCATCAGTCCATAAAACCTTAGAAAAATCAGTCTTGAGATATTTCTTGGCCCAGTCTTGATGTTTCAGCTTGTGTGTCTTGTTCAGTGGTGGTCGTCTTTCAGCCTTTCTTACCTTGGCCATGTCTCTGAGTATTGCACACCTTGTGCTTTTGGGCACTCCAGTGATGTTGCAGCTCTGAAATATGGCCAAACTGGTGGCAAGTGGCATCTTGGCAGCTGCACGCTTGACTTTTCTCAGTTGATGGGCAGTTATTTTGCGCCTTGGTTTTTCCACACGCTTCTTGCGACCCTGCTGACTATTTTGAATGAAACGCTTGATTGTTCGATGATCACGCTTCAGAAGCTTTGCAATTTTAAGAGTGCTGCATCCCTCTGCAAGATATCTCAATATTTTTTACTTTTCTGAGCCTGTCAAGTCCTTCTTTTGACCCATTTTGCCAAAGGAAAGGAAGTTGCCTAAGAATTATGCACACCTGATATAGGGTGTTGATGTCATTAGACCACATCCCTTCTCATTACAGAGATGCACATCACCTAATATGCTTAATTGGTAGTAGGCTTTTGAGCCTATACAGCTTGGAGTAAGACAACATGCATAAAGAGGATGATGTGGTCAAAATACTCATTTGCCTAATAATTCTGCACACAGTGTATATACAGGTGCACATATAGTTCAGTATATTTTATTAACTTTTTTTTCATATGGAAGCAGTCCCTATATAATACAGTTACATATGTACCTAAGTGACCTGGAGTATACACACTAGTTTTATGGGTAATAAAATGTATATATCGTCCTTATTAATAGCATTATATATATGTGCTTTATCACTGCAATGAGATTTTTCTCTACTTTTGGGACATAGTCTGGAATATTACAAGACATAAATACTGTTTGCATTTCTGAGTACACACATAGTAACCTTAGTGCTAACTATAGTTGGATAAAGTATAATATTTAATAATCCAAAAGGAGCTTGACGGCCCGTGTTTCTGGCGAGTCTTCAGACTCGCCAGAAACAGCAGTTATGAAGCAGCAGTCACAAAGACCGCTGCTCCATAACCTGTCCGCCTGCTTTGAGCAGGCTAACAGACATCGCCAGAAATCAACCCGATTGAGTGTGATCGGGTTGATTGACACCTCCCTGCTTGGGGCCCATTGGCCGTGAGTCTGCAGGGGGCGACGTTGCACCAGCAGCTCTTGTGAGCTGCTGGTGCAATGTTAAATGCGGAGAGCGTATTGCTCTCCGCATTCAGCGATGTCTTGCGGACCTGATCCGCACTGTCGGATCAGGTCCGCAAGACATTTCTTAAATATGCCACCTGGAGTTAAAGCGTATTTACTGTTTCTTTATCAGTTAAAGCTGTAATATGCGGCAAATGCATTTAAAGTCTCCTTATCAGTAACAGCTGTAATAAGCAGTAAGCGTTTATTGCAATGTATGCATATTTATGTATAGTTTAGCAGTTAGCACATGTCTCTTTCTAGGTAGCATTGGAAGCTATAAGGTTACATTTTAAAAAACACATTCTAAACCACAGGTATTGATCAAGTTAACACCAGTGAATAGCAAGTCTTGTTTTTAAATATGTAACACGGGTGTACTGGTTAAGCTATGATTACGACAGTTTAGCCGAAACATGTCAGCTTGAAGTACACTTGTGCTGTTTTACTGTGTGTTTTGGACCCCCTGGGTTATTTTTTATCCTAATGGATTACCAATAAATGTTTTGATTTTACTTTGCCTCTGGAAGATACTTTTTACCTTTGACAACTATATATATATATATATATATATATATATATATATATATTTAATAATAAAAATTACATAGGAATGTAAAATATGCATAATGCCCATTAGGGTTCGCAATTTAGGTCTAATGCAGAGTCGGGTTACTGCACATGAAGAATTGCTAACTTCAATGCACATTATTGAAATATTACTTATTAAAAAAATATCTAAAATATATTAATAATAATTATTAAAAATTATTATACATACTGTAAAAAATTCTTTATATATATATATATATATATATATATATATATATATATATATATATATATTTACGTTATGCATATTTTACATTCCTATGTTCTTCACAAAGATGGTTTTTATTTTTATGAATTTATATATATATATATGTACATACTGTATATATATATATATATATATATATATATATCGTTCTAAGAATATTTATGTAAAACAGATCTATAGGAATTGATATATAGGTATAGGTATATACCGATATATAGAGAAATATATATATATTTACAATAAAAATTACATTATCTTGTAAGTGAAGAACAATGGAATGTTAAATATGTACAGTAAATATACAGTAAAACACATAAATACTTAAATAAATCTGTGCATACATACATACATGTATACACATATATATATATATATATATATATACACACACACATAAATACACATATTTAGACATGCTTATGTAAATACAGCTCTTTGCAGTCAAACATTTTGTCACATACCATATACCTTTTGAAGGGACATGAAGCCCAACATTTCTCTTTCATTATTCAGAAAGAAATAGTGCTGCCATCTAGTGCTCTTGCTATTTAGTTAGTACCCCATTTTTAATATATCCCTAAATATTGCACCCCTACTTTTACTTTATGATCTTAAACAGGATTAAAGGTCACACACAGGTGTATGACCCCCTACTTAGGGACTACGTTATTCCACAAATAAAACACAACACAAAAGTTGGGGTAAAAAGGCCACAGCTTGTTTATTAACAATAACTTAACATATAAGTAAAACCCATAAATAACCAATAATAACTTAACTGTAAAACCGTCACGGGGCTTGCCGTGTAACCCATTGTATCTCCGTTCCACAGGTCTCCTCCGGAACCGTAATAGACCTCTCCTGCCTGTCAGGAGGTACCCCAGCAGACTTCACCACCCCCAAAGGCAAGCCCCACCGCCAAGCTGCGACAAGTATTGTTCGCCTCCACAGCCGTAAAAACAGGGAGGGAGGGAGCTTCTTTCACCGTCAGGTCCGGACAGAAGATGAGCGTACTTCCTGCTCACAGTCCTTTAAGGACACCCCTGAGGTCCCACCCCTCTCCTACTACCATTGGTCCTTAACTTGCCCTGCTCTGGGGTCAAATGCCCTTCTGAAATAGGCATTTCTCCAGGACAGGTATGACCCCCTACTTAGGGACTACGTTATTCCACAAATAAAACACAACACAAAAGTTGGGGTAAAAAGGCCGCAGCTTGTTTATTAACAATAACTTAACATATAAGTAAAACCCATAAATAACCAATAATAACTTAACTGTAAAACCCTCACGGGGCTTGCCGTGTAACCCATTGTATCTCCGTTCCACAGGTCCCCTCCAGAACCATAATAGACCTCTCCTGCCTGTCAGGAGGTACCCCAGCAGACTTCACCACCCCCAAAGGCAAGCGCCACCACCACTAGGCCGGCTTATAGCCGGCCCCCGCCACCCACCAAGGCCTTTTCCACCCCTTCTCTGAGATTGAAATTGAACAAGTGTAATCCCACCTCGTTAAGGTGGACTCCATCTCTCAAAAAGAAACATTCCCCCGAACCCCCTTCAAATTCTACGTGTCGAATAGACACCCCACCATTCCGCTCTACAAACTTGCTCAGTATCCTATTAACCTTTCTCCTCGACAACTCCAACCTCCTCACATCCCATGCTGCTCTCCAACTTAAGCGAGGTGTAATCTCTGACCACACTACCCTCAACCCCGGGAACAATTCCCACAGCCGTACCAAATCCCTCTTCACTCTGTCCAGCAACTCTTTTTGAGAGATGAAGCAAAAATCGTTTCCCCCCGCATGTATCACAAGCATCCCGGGGGGGCTATACAACCTAGCAAACTCGACAACTTTAACTATAACCTGGTCCCATCTCATTCACCGATAACCAAACCACCGTAGCCGCATGGTCTCCTCGCTGAAACCCAGTTGGCTCCCCCCATCTCTTGTCATTGCCGCTTTCCTGGCCCAGTAAATGTAGGAATGGCCAATTATCCAACATTCCTAGCTATGCGATCCTATGGGAGAAAGGACACACTAAATTATCAAGTCACTACGCACGTAGGACCTAAAGCTGTTAGAAGCCCACCTCCAAATCCCTCTGATTCGTGCATCCGACATACCTAACATTCTTGCCTCAGTTGCAGCCCCGATTCTAAATGAATGGGACCCGAAGTCAAGCTGCGGGAGCCCCAGGAAACCCAGCGCCTTCCTGAAAACCGAAATAAACTGGAACCAAGATAATGATTCCCCGTTCTTATGAATAAGTAACGGGCCGCCGCCTCCCGTTCTCACCACCAAGAGTGCCGACACGGCCTCTACAGGGCAACAAGCCCCCCCGATTCCCCGCAGGGTAATTGCTCTACCCCAACCCCTTTGATCCGTCTTTGAACGACGCAACCATATGCACAGTTTGCGACCCTGAACCCACACATCCCTTCGCTGAATACCCCCCTGTCCCTTTTAGATGCGCCCACTATTTCTGACACCCGAAATGCCGCAAAGAAGGCTAATACATACGCCGCCCGAAAGAGGACCCGTTCGTACTCGTCCGAGCATACGGCAGCCAGGGATCCCACTACTCTCTGCAACAATGCAAAAACCACCGGCCTCCTTGAGTCCGGTGTCCTGCTACCCTTACATAAGCCTTTGGCTGCCATCCGTACCACAAACGACTTGGTAACATCCTCCCAACCCAAACATTGACACAGAAAGGCGATCGCCGCCAGCCTCCTTCTTACCATGGCCCTTGACAACCCTTGCCTCCCCCACTGCCCCATCCACTGTACCAGAACCGTCAACCAACTCCGGGCCGTCATGGCCCCCCCTGCGCCCTTTAATACTTCACACCATTCTTTCCATACCTGTGAGTAAGCCTTCCATGTGGATCCTGCTAGGGCCCCTCGAACCAACCTCATCAGACCCCGAAGTCCACCTTCCACACTTCTCCCGGGCACTGAAACCCTATGTCCTCTGCCAAACGAGCCAGCTCCCTAAACCTGTCCCACTGGAAACGTGAAAGAGCATCAGCAATTCCGTTGGTCTTACCAGGCACATGAACAGCCCTGAACAAAACATTACATTTCAGGCACTCCAACACAAACAGCCTAAGAAGGACCACCACTGGAGGCGACGATGCTGTCAAGGAATTTACCGCTGACACGACCCCCATATTATCTGAATGGAAGATTACTTTCCTGTCACCCAGTAGTTCTGGCCAGGTTAGCAGGGCAACCCATAACAGGAACAATTCGAGGAACACCAAGTTCCTCGTCAAGCCTGCTGCCTCCCAGCCCGACGGCCACGGGCCAGCACACCATTTGCCACCAAGATAAGCGCCAAAGCCATGCGCCCCCGATGCATCCGTAAGCAAGTGTACGTCGGGTTCGGCCCAATCATCCCTCTGAATCAGGGACCTCCCATTGAAGTCCTCAAGGAAACTCAACCATAATGCCATATCCTCCTTCAAACTCTTTGTCAAAAGAATATGGTGAAAATGCTCCTTCACCCCCACCGTGGCCAAAGATAGCCTTCGGCAAAAAAACCCTCCCAATCGGGATGATCCGGCAAGCAAAATATAGCTTGCCCAGCAGGGATTGCATTTCTCGCAGCGTCAGCTTCTGCCGACCCAAGGCGCGTCGCAAAACCTGTCTCAAATCGGCTACCTTGTCCTCAGGCAGACTACATTCCATGGATTCGGAATCAATGCGTATTCCCAAGAAACTCAGTGCAACGCATGGACCTTCGGACTTGTCGGATACCACAGGAATACCAAATTCCTTGGCCACCTCCTCAAAGGTGTCCATCAATCTTTGGCAATCAGAACTGCCCGCTGGGCCCACGAACAGAAAATCATCCAAATAATGGACTACGGAAGGAACCCCAGAGGTCTGCCAGACAACTCACTCCACAAAGGAACTGAACTTTTCAAAATAGGAGCACGAGATGGAACAGCCCATCGGCAGGCATAAATCAACAATAAATTGTCCCTCAAAGGAGCACCCCAAAAGGTGGTGGCATGCCGGGTGAACCGGCAGTAGCCGAAAAGCTGCTTCGACATCAACCTTCGCCAAAAGAGCCCCCACACCTGCCCTTTTTATTAAGGCTACCGCATCATCAAACGACGCGTAACGGACTGCCGCCACGTCCGGGTCAATCCCATCGTTTACCGAAGAGCCCTTCGGGTATGAAAGATGGTGTATCATGCGGAACTGTCCCTGGGCCTTCTTCGGAACAACCCCAAGCGGGGACAGCCTCAAATTATGCAAAGGGGGGGCGGGAAAGGGGCCCGCCATACGCCCCAGAGTTACCTCTTTAGTCAATTTTTCCCAGATAATACCCGGGAAGTCTATGGCCGATTTTAAATTCCCCGCCCTCCCGGTCCCTTTCACATCTTGAAAGGGTATGGGGAAACCCGAACTGAAACCCGTCAAAAGCAGTTCGGCGTCCGCCCACTTCCCTCGCACACTAGCGTACCGTTCTAGCCACGGACCATCTTTCTGATGTCCACTGGCGTCTTGGCTCGGTAAACCCACGTCTCCTGTCCTACCCCCGGTCTTGCCTTTTTTGAAACACTTTGCATAGGGGTGGATTCCACCGCATCCCGAACACTCGTGTTTATATTTGCATGATGCCCCGAATCGGCACTGTTCATCGTTAAACTGGAAACAGAGGCCCTTCCTAAGGGCCACTGCTGCCCCACTCCCCGATGCCGCGGAGTGTCCACCCCCTCCCCCCCCAGAACGAAAGGGCTGCGACCCCCTCAATGGGGTCATTATCTCGAGCCATATCCCCATATCCCTGTCGTCCCACCGCATGTCCGGCCTCACGGCAATCCGCTGGCGGAATTGCTCGTCGTACCTCCACCACCCCATCCCCCGTAAGTACGATACGCCGCAGAGACCTCATCATAGTAGCAAAACAGGGCAGAACCCTGGTCAGGGAATTTCTGAGCCATCACACTTGCGAGGATACAAAACGCCCTGGACCAATTAGAAAAGGTTTTCGGAATCTTCCGATACCTCTTCTTCCGCTCCTCCTCCTCCTTCTTACCTTGTTCCCCCTTTGGGTCCTCCCTCAACTCCACAAATTGATCTATGGGAAGGAGAGAGAATAATTCTAAGAATTCCCTCTTCCATATCCTTTCCTTCACCTCCGTTGCCAGATGCAACCCTAGGGGGCCGATCGAACATAAGCATGGCCTACGCAATGCCTCGTCCGACACCCTGAAGGATGCCACTTCCGAGCCGCCAGTCGCTGTCTTCTCCCCGCTTGCCCCTCCCGCTGCCTCACTACCGACTCCCAGCCCCTGTGTGGCCTCCGTCCCCGACGTCTCACTGTGGCCTGCCCCTGGGGGCACGGCCGTCGGAGCCACCACCGCACCCACGTTCGCGCCACTCGCGCCCCACGCTCCTGCCGGGCTCCCCTGACTTTCCATCCTCGCAATCAATTCTTTTAAACCTCTCAACAACTCATTCTGCGACTCATTCCCAGTCCCCCGTGAAGTAATAAGTGAAATGGTACCTCTTGGCGCCCCTGCGTCTGCTCTGTGCGCCGTCTCCGCTCCCGAGTCCCTTGGAGTCCTAGCTCTGCTTGACCTCCTTCCTTCCCTTCTCGGCGACTCACGATGCCTCTCCGGAGTCCTCCTTCCCGGCCTAGATTCTCTCCGCCTGTCATCACTCCGACCTTCATGCCTCCGATCTGTTCGCGCCCGGGTAGGTGATAGCCTCCGGTCCCCTTCGGGTCTGGTCCTGAGAGGCGAGCGGGACCACCCCCGCCTCCGCGTAGGCTCCCGGCGCCTGCTGCGAGACCACTCCCTCCTTCGTGCATTTTCCACCTGTAATTGGACGCCAACAATATCATCAACCATCCTTCCCCGTTCCCTGTCCTCCACCCCCCTGGCATTGCTACCCCCTCTTCCCCGCCTCCCCACACTCCTCAGTGGTGAAATTGACCCCAAAAGCTGCGCCAAGGCATCAAGTTCCCCCACCTGGCCAGCTGTCCGCAGCTCCTGTGCGTCTAAGACATGCCGATCATCACCATCGAAATCACTAGGGATATCCTCAATTATGAGGGAATCCCCGTCCCTGTCCCGCGTCCTGTCAAGCTCCTGTCTCAGCACCGCCACCGGGGTGGAAGCCGCTGGTACTATCACAAAAGACAAAAGGGGTTGCAAAGCGTGAGGCAAACGTACACTAGGAACCCCAAAACCCAGGGAGGGGGGAGGAAAAAATGGGGGGGGGTGGAACAAGGAAAAAGGAAAAAAAAAAAAGGGGGTGGGGGGGGGTGTGATAGGAACAAGGGAAAAGGAAAGGGGGGGTTGGAACAAGAAAAAGGTGCTGTGTTGGTTAATACTAAATTTGCATTTGGCTGACAAATGGTGTCACTGTAGTAATAGTTTTAATCAGGTTCGGTGAAATTACATGCATTAACAATATATATTACCTAGAACCTAACACGATACCCAATAGCTAGTGATTCCCTGATGGAAACACCTATCCCCAACCTCTGCTCACTCCCATGCCTTGTGTTGGGCCCCCTCCCCCTGTCTATTGCGCACAACTATTTTACCTACACTCCAATCTCCCGCCTAATCCCAACTATCTTTAATTACCCGCTGCCCGGCGTGTCGCCCCCCCCCCCCCCCCCGGCTAACCGTGCTATGCTGTGCCCCTATCACCTACAAATATAACCTCTCTAGTCTCCCTACGGCCTCATGTGGGCCCCCTATAACTCTCTAATACCAGCTGCCCGATGCGGATCCCCACGGCCTCATTTGGGCCCCTTCCAGTTACCCCTTGCCTCATGCGAGCCCCCCTAACCCCCCCTCACTGTCTAGGTCCTATACGGGCCCCCCCTGGCCTCATTTGGGCCCCCACTCGGCCCCCGCTCTGTCTGGCCACGTCTGGGCCCCCCTTTACCGTCTCCCCGGCTCTCCTTACTGCCGCTTAACTCCGGATGCCGCCACGTGTGTTGCACGGGACTACCCTCTGCCTTCCCGCTCCACCTCCATGCAGCCGCCCCAATCGTCTTCGACAGCTCAGCGGCTTACCTGCCAGCACGGCCGGTGCTGCTGTCTGCGACTCCTCACTGCGGCTGGTTCCCGGAATGTCCTGTGGTCCTCCCACGTGGATCTCTGCCACGACCGTCTCCTGCCGCTGACGCCTCTGCAAGCCGCACCTGTTCCCAGCCGGCTGTCCTCTGGCCCGTCCGCTGCCGCCTCTAGCTTGACCCACCGATCTTCCTCTTCTCGGAGCCACCGTGGGGCTGAGGCGCTCTGGCGGTTGCGACCGCCGCACAGGCCTAGCCCTTGTAGCCGGCTCCACCCCCGCCGACAGCTCCGGATCACTTCGAGGTAAGACTCCAGCTGTGGTCCTCTCTCCCTGGCAGCAGCTGCAGCAGCTGTAATCAGGTCCTGCACAGCCGACATTTGAGCGGGTAAGTACGCTCACGTTCTCTCCCGACTTGATGAGGTGAAAGAGGCAGAGCTTCTTTCACCGTCAGGTCCGGACAAAAGATGAGCGTACTTCCTGCTCACAGTCCTTTAAGGACACCCCTGAGGTCCTACCCCTCTCCTACTACCATTGGTCCTTAACTTGCCCTGCTCTGGGGTCAAATGCCCTTCTGAAATAGGCATTTCTCCAGGGCAGGTATTACAAGTGCAAAAACTTTATATTCATGGTCTCAGTTCATCCAATAATAATAAGTCCTGAGATCTCAATAGTGCTGGCAGCTCCTCCTTAATCTTAGTGGTAATAGCTATGACAAGTCTGTAGAAGAAATGAATCAAGCAGATTGGTGCACTAATTGTGCAATAACTTCTAAAATGATTCTAATACTCAGAAGAAATAGATAAAATACACACAATTGATTGTAATGTGCTAAATATCATGTGCTGGGAGTGACTTATACCGTTTTATAACAACCCAGTGGTGAAACAATAGTATCAAATATAAAACAATTATAAAAAAGGAAAAGGAAGAGAAGATTGGGGTGTCATTGCACCCCTGTAAAACCACCACTGATTTCAAGTTTGCCTAGTACTTAAACAATGATCCTATGTAATAAAAGTACATACAAAAATGTGTTTAATATTTCTTCATCCATAAAGCACATATTTGCAGTAGCCAGCTCATCTGCTGTTGCCTGCTTTAAAATATGGATTTAAATAAGAATGTTACACTAAAACCTGAGCTATGTTTTATTGTCATTTTCCTCATTTTTGGCAATAAATAACAGAACAGTGTGCCAAGAAGGAAAATGAAAATTCAATACTGTCACAAACTGGCACATTTAAAGTTTCTTATTTATTGCACCTATTTTGAAATTGTCATAACACCAAGTGTATAAAGAATTGTGATCTTAATAGAACTATCTCATAAAATGACCTATGTATAATATATTTTTTTTTTAGAATTATTTAAATGTATATATCCCATCTTTAAGCAACAACAGGCATTCAGAAATCAGGAAAATGATAAAATGGCATACATACCGAATTCACCAGCCCTTGGCTCAAGGATACCAGTAGACTGGCCCTAGTGAAACAATCACTATTATACACTCTTTTTTTCAAAGATTGGGACCAGGTGCGTACCAGAATAAAGGGAATCTCATCTACGATCTCTCCTATCCCTTTAAATGCTGAGTTATTGGGAGGTCTTATCCCGAAAGCAGTATCAGACCGGGGCCTAGGTCAAAGTATTCTTTTCACTAAATTAACAAACAAACGGAAGCTTAAGGACCGAACGCAACTAGCAGATATAGCGGGCGGCTTGTTCACTCCCTGGCTTAAGCATGCACAATTAGCTCACCTAGTTAGTACATAACCCCATAAACATGATCTCCTCAGGGAACCCACAAACTTTGAGCTTCTTTGCTTGAAGGAAACATTGCCCCGGGGGTCTCTATCGATAGTAAAGAAACTATTGGACGATGCTACTATGGCCCTATCCCATCCGTATATAACCCATTGGCAAGCAGAACTGCTAACAGAGAAACAATGGAATAATATATTTTATTACACAAATAAGTCATCCTCATCCCCTAGAATTCTTGAATTAAACCATAAACTCTTATTTATATGGTATCTCACTCCTGAGAGGATCAAACATATATACCCAAATGCCAGTGCTTCTTGTTGGAGTGGGTGTGGCATGATAGGCACTTTGTCCCACATTTGGTGGCAATGCAGCTCCATTTCTCACTTTTGGAAAAATGTGGAGAGTTTTTTTAAAGGTTTACTGGGGAATAATTTTACACTTACGCCAGCCACTGCCCTTTTTAATTACAAAGCTGGTAAACAATGTTAAATAAGATGGAAACTGTTACAAATAGGGCTAAATAGTGCTAGTCAGTTAATAGCGTGGAAATGGAAGACTTCACTAATCCCTATGATGAAGGAATGTGTATGTAACACATTGGAGCTCCTCTCTTGTGAGGAATACTCCTATCTCAGAAATGGGAATTTAGCCTTCTTTCAGCAGGTCCAGTTTTACTGGGAATCCACAATACACTCAAGCCCGCCACCATAAGGAGAGTACAACCCCCCCTCTCCCTTCTACCTCTTCCCAGTCGAGCCTTCACACTGTTACGGTACCAACAGTGTACCAAGGGTTAATACCAGATGAACAATGTCCTGCATAGGGAATCAGCAATTCACAACCCAGCCAGTTTCAGGTTTAAAACAGAATGACATTTATTAAAGGCTAGATACCTAGCATTTATACAGGTTTGACCCCAGATGGGGGGGTTGAAAGACTCTTGTACATTTAGATAAAAAGGGGAAGACGCCCTTTTATGAAACAGTAGAATTACATTACTTAAATACTTTACTTAGGCAGATAACAACTTAAACACATTTGGCTTGTCTTATCACCTAGCGTCTCCTCTCTGAGGGTGATTAAACAATGGCCTGTTTATTACTTAAATGTAATTATAGCACACAATAGCTGAGGCCAGAAAACCTGTCTTTAGAAATTAGTTTCTTAGCTAAACACAATTAACTCCTTCAGTCCTGACAGAAGGGTCTGTCACATATCTCCCCCCTTGTGGAACACTCCGGCAGACCCGGCTTGACCCTTTGGCGGGTCAACCTGGGGATGACCGGACTAGGAGGTGGTAGGCATGTCAGTTTGCCAGGACAATCCATCTGTATTCCCGTTATGAGAGATAATTCCTGTCCATACAAACAAGGGTTCAACTTCCTCAGTGCCCAGACTAGGGCTAAACAGTCCTTCAAAATCCCATCAGCTTCTTTACGAGTTTTCTGTACCTGCTCTTTATAGGTATCCACAATCCCTTCATACTGACATAGGGTGCCCTTGAGTTGCTGCACCTCACTATGAGCCAGCGTCAGCTTCTCCTCAAGTGTCGCTAAGTTTGTCTTTAATGTTTCATGTCCCACTCTCAAGCTGGTGTTTTCTGCAGTCTGTCGGTGCAGCTTGTCTAGCAGAGATTCACGTTCTAAACGTGCTTTTTCCTCTGCGCTCCTCTTCTCCTTCATCAGCGCATTGTAACGGGACTTCCACGTATCAATAGCGGATAGAGATTTACTGAGCTCAGCGTCCTGGGGCTTAGCAGCAGGGGGGTCAGTCTCTGCTGCACGGATCTGAGCACGGGTAGTCACAGGGTTAACATCAGCGGGACCCATGGGAGCATAGGCAGAAACAAGGGGAGCCAAGTCATTTCCAAGAAGAACATCAGCAGGTAAGTCCTTCTTGACCCCCACATTCACAGGTCTAGCGCCCACTCCCCAATCCAAATGTACCCTGGCAACAGGTAGGCTGAACACATCGCCCCATGCTACCCTCACAGCCACAGTGTCTCCAGTGTACTGTTTCTCAGACACCAAGTTCTTTTGAAGCAAGGTCATGGTAGCACCAGTATCCCGTAGACCACTGACCTTCTTCCCATTCACTTTAACCAGTTGCCGGTTATTCCGGTGGGCAGCTTGCACAAGGTCTGCCTCATGTAGGATGCTCCAGCATTCTTGCGCCTCTACGTAGCGGGCCGCAGGCTGAGGGTTACGTGTGATTCCGCCGGCAGGTCTTCTCCAGGACTGTGCTTGGTTCGCTGCATTTAGGGGACACTCTGGTCTTTTGTGCCCTAGTTGCTTACATCCAAAGCATCGAATCGGTTGTGAGTAGCCCCGCAAATTGAACCGGGCTCTCTGAGGGTAGTTCATGGCCAGATGCCGTGTGGTATAGCGGTGCGCCGGGGGTTGGTAACTGGCAGCTGCTGGGGTGACTGGGGGTCTGTACTCCACTCTAGCAGGGGGCTTAGTGGTAGCAGTGTCCAGTTTGCGGGCATCCGTATACTCATCTGCCAAGCGAGCCGCTTCATGCAGGGTGGAGGGTTTACGGTCCCGAACCCACTCTCGAACTCCTGCGGGTAACTTGTCGAAGCAATGTTCCAACAGGAATAGCTGCAGCACCTCTTCCCCAGATACGGCTTGGCACCCCGCTATCCAGTGAGCTGCTGTGCGGTGCACTTTACATGCCCACTCAAGGTAGGAATCTCCAGTTAATTTAACAGTGTCTCTGAACCGCCTCCGGTATGCCTCCGGTGTAACCGCATACCTGGAGAGCAGAGCCTCTTTTACAGTATTATAATCCCCGACTTCCTCATCTGGAATGGCCCGAAAAGCCTCACTGGCCCGGCCGGATAATTTTCCGGATAATATCGTGACCCAGTCCTCTGCGGGTACCTTGTGTAGTGCACATTGCCTCTCAAAATCCGCAAGGTACCCATCAATCTCTCCTTCTGTTTCCAGGAAGTTTTTAAAAGCTGCAAAATTTACTTTTCTCTTTTCCACTGGGTTTGCTGCAGCGCCGCTTTGGCGAAGTAGGTTGGCCTCCACAGCTGCTATGACCCGGTCGATAATTTCCGCAGATGGGTTGGGGCCATAATATGCCAGTCTTATTTTAACCGCCCGATCAAAGCTTGCTTCTTCAGGGGTTCTGTCTGCTATGCTGGGCCCATTGGTTCCTTCTGTTCCTGGTACTCTTTCCATCTTAGTCAGTATTGTAATAATCCCCCTCTTCCTGAGGTTACTGGCTTGTGTAGTTGCTCTTCTGGGCGATAAGGTTCATCCCGTCGCTTGCCACCAATGTTACGGTACCAACAGTGTACCAAGGGTTAATACCAGATGAACAATGTCCTGCATAGGGAATCAGCAATTCACAACCCAGCCAGTTTCAGGTTTAAAACAGAATGACATTTATTAAAGGCTAGATACCTAGCATTTATACAGGTTTGACCCCAGATGGGGGGGTTGAAAGACTCTTGTACATTTAGATAAAAAGGGGAAGACGCCCTTTTATGAAACAGTAGAATTACATTACTTAAATACTTTACTTAGGCAGATAACAACTTAAACACATTTGGCTTGTCTTATCACCTAGCGTCTCCTCTCTGAGGGTGATTAAACAATGGCCTGTTTATTACTTAAATGTAATTATAGCACACAATAGCTGAGGCCAGAAAACCTGTCTTTAGAAATTAGTTTCTTAGCTAAACACAATTAACTCCTTCAGTCCTGACAGAAGGGTCTGTCACACACACTCCTCTCCTTCTTCCCTCTTCTCTCACCCTCATTTCTCCAGCCTTCCCCCCCCCCTCTATTCTTTGTTAAATGTCTAATTACTTGGCAACCATCTGGTAGAAATAGTGGAGATAGTCTTTGGTTGTATAGATGAGACCTAGCGCAAACCTAGCTGTTGGATAGAATGAGCCCTAGGACTTATACCATTAGTGAAATGTTGAGGTTTTGGGACTTTTTTTGAAGGCTAGCTACTCATGTATGTCTCTGGTCATTGGCTAAACATATGTGTTCAGTTATATCCCAGAAGTTGAGTTCTGGTCTGGAGCTGATTTTAAAGGGACACTAAACACTAAATACATTTCATGCATCTCCCTCTAATCCTGGGTTCTGAATTTTGTAACCTAGGTTACACTGCAGGTATCTGAAGGACAGTTGCTGCACATGCGCAAACATGTCAGCACTGGAATGTAGTGAAAGATAGATTTCAACATGGCATCACCCATGACTAGAGGGAGATGGGGAATAAACTCAATGCTATGCTTATAGAAAGTATTTAGTACAGGCATACTTTGTTTTAATTGCGCTTCGCTGTAATGCGCTTCACAGATATTGCTCTTTTTACAAATTAAAGGTATGTGGCAACCCTTTATCGAGCAAGTCTATCAGCGAAATGTTTTCCAACATATACACATATATACACATAAATACACATGAATACACAACAAATACACACCACCATCAAAAAATATTATTACTTACTAAAGGCTCAGATTATGGTTAGCATTTTTTTAGAAATACATTTTTTAATTAAGGTATGTGTTTTTAAGACATAATACTATTGCACACTTAATATATTATAGTATAGTGTAAATATAACTATATGCACTGGAAAACAGTGTGACTCACTTTCTTGCTATATTCGCTTTATTGCGGTGATCTGGAACCAAACCCACAATATCTCTGAGGTTCGCCTATATTAATAATTTTCTTTTATGCATTTTATTTTTACACATTATATCCCTTTAAACACATAGTTAAAGTCAGCTTTGGGTTAGCAATACACTGGCAATACTAAACGGAACAAGGTCAGTGACTTGCAGCTACACACATATGAGTAGTTCAACAGCTATGTTTACCTCAGGACTAGTAGTGCATTGTTAGATGCTTCCCATAGAAATAATGAGAGCTGTCTGCTTTTTAAAAGTAATGGAGCGAGGTACACAGGGAGAACCCGGCGTATGTTTAAATATTAATCTTATGCCTAATGCAAATCAAATTATACTGATTTTAGTGCACTGTGCCTTAAAATAGCTGTTATTTTCGTATGCATATTTTCTTTTCAGAATAATTAGTATTTTTAGTATTTTGATTACATCTCACCACCTTTTAAGTATGTATACAGCCTATAGATAGGCTATATAAATGGATCATCTACAAAACATTTTTGCAAATAAAAATCTAGTGTATAATGTCCCTTTAAAGGGCCACTGTAAGTAAATATTTTCTATGCCTGTTACTAACTAACTACCCCAAATACGCTTTTTATCAATAGCATTTCATTAACATATCTCTACTGTATATCAGAAATCTTGTCTGCAAATGTATTTGTTTTCCAAACCCACTCCGTGGGTATCCTTTGCTCTGTACCAATCCGTTTACAATACCTAGGTTTCAAAATGGCGCTTTAAACACAAAGTTATTGGTTTAAGTATTTTGAACACTCAGTGCTGAAAATAGTGGGCAGGATAATGTGACATCATCGGCGAATAAAAGATATAACTTTTAGAACGTTATGAAACTTCGTTTTGGAGAAAATATAGGTCAGTAGGTTTTAATTAATGTTTATTAACTTTAATATGTTAGTTGTTTAGCTTAAAAATTATAACAGAAAGTAATCCTTTAAGTCTATGGGAATTGTGTAGATAAATCATTTGATATGTTTTTCTAAAGGATTGTGGTCTACGCATAAAATGGTAGCTCTGCATGGATTGGAATGTCTTAAAAAAATTATACTGCATGCAAGGTTTTCTCACAGAAAAGTCTTGTGACTTGGAATATGGAGCCAATTAGTCTCTGTTCAATAAAACACCCAGCTCTTGTGGGTATAGCTTCGCTTCACATGCAACTGTGAAATTCACAATGAAAATGAAAGTGCATATGCAGATAGCAGTGAGCTTGGTCACACAGAAATTCATGGAACTCATACCCTGCACATGAATCTCACTCTTTTTCAAGACTTCGTCATGAAGGCACCCAGCACCAATTTAAAAAAATACCATTTTCAAATTCAATCATTTGATTTAAAAACATTAAAAACGTTTATTTGAGCCAAGTTTGCCAAATTTGGAATAGCAATGGTAAATTACAAGTTTTTCTCTCATTAAACTGTATATACTTTGTTTACATTAAACTCTGACTTGTGATACAAAAATAAAGGCACCCAGAAAGCGCCCTGTTCCACCTCCTCATCAGCAATGACATATATATTCAGGAAAGTCTGCATGTGTTATTGCATCTGTTTAAAATCATTTTCCTACCTGCTTTATTCCAAAATTAAATTTGAATAACGTTAATTGATATTCACTTTACAATGTTGACTCCTACTTTAATGTCACAAACAGTAGTAAGGAAATCAAACTTATAAGGTTACAATTATATATGCACATTCATATCCTAATAAATTATTTTCACTTTTTCTCCAAAGAAGCAGTGAATGCCACCAAATGAGGGGACAACACAGACCATATAGAGCTGCCCACTCTGAAAATTGGTCTTTATGAATCTGGGGCATTGTGTCCTAGCTTCAAGTTAATAAAACACTTGGATTTTTTTGATTTTTTTTTTGCCCAATCTAAAAAAAAAAAGGGGACAGTCCCTGTGAGTGGTGAGATGATTCCTATTGAAATTAATGGACCTTGTGGGAAAGGAAAGTGAAGTTAGCAGTGAGCAGGAGACGTGCTTTAAAAAAATCAATCCTGCAGCCAATATAACTCACATTTTGCTGCTTTCTGCGTATAGCATCTCTCTATTATTGTAGGCACATGTTTCTTTTTACTAGGGCATTAAGTATTTTGAGTATTTTGTCACTAACTTGCAACCTTTTCATTTGCAAGAAAAAACAGTGAGAACAGTTGGAAATGTTAAGAGAATTACGCTGGGATTTGAGAGTAAATGCTGTACATTTTTAATAGGATTTATTCCAGTGTAATCTACATACAAATTTTACATTTTTGATAAAATACGATTTTTGGTGAACGTTTTTACAATTTTTGGTGCACCTTAACAATACAATTGTTTCCTGTGTATATGTATGTGACTGGTTGAATCATTTGTTTTGTATGATTTTTTTAAATCATGATTTGAATTGTGCACTTTTGTAGTGTATGCATCTCCTTCCCATGTGAAAATGTAGTACACGCCCCTTTGTGAGACACCCTGTTTCCAGGGTAAAATATGGGTTTATAGAATCCAAACCAGGGAAATAGGACTGGCAAGCGTTCTTATAGAATCTCACCAGCCCAGAGGCCTTTAGATAATTGGACCCTTAATTAGAACTTCAGAAAATAAATGTTATGTGTCCAATTAATGTTTTAATGTTAGTGCAGATGTTAAATCAAAATTCTATAACACAAATGAAATGGCACTGTTTTAAAGTGTTAAAATGAGACTGTTTTGTATAAAACTGATGAGCTGATAGCTGCTTAAACTGATACTGAAACAATCATGATGCACATTGCAGTTATTCACTGATTAATAAGGAGGCCCAGAGCCCTAATCAATGGACAGCCTACAAGGCGAAGGGTTGTTTTTAGCACAAGAACACCTGGTTTCAAAAATGAAAAAAATAATTTACTGTTGTTTTAACCATTGACATCTTTAAAGTTTGTGTAATAAAGTCTTCAGATGTAATAGCATCTATATAATTTTCTTCTGTAATAATCTTTAAAGGGACATAAAAGAGCAAAAATAAAACTTTTTACTTTATTATTGCACTGTTACTTGCATATAACTATGTGTTTAACCCCTGCAAATTGGGTTAACTGAACACATCTATTGATCCAATGGCAAGAGGTGTTCATAGCCACCAATTACCATGATTCCCATTAGTGCATTGCAGCTCCTGATGCTACCGAGATATGCTTTCCAACAGAGCATAGCAAGAGAATCAAGTACATAGGAATACATTGAAAAGTCATTGCATACTCTTTATAAACCATGAAAGTTAATGTTGACTTCCATGTTCCTATTAGTGATGTCGTGAATTGTTCCCTGGCGAATAGTTCCCGGCGAACATAGCATGTTCGCGTTTGCCTCGGCGGGCGAAGATATGCAATGTTCGATCCGCCCCCTATTCATCATCATTGAGTAAACTTTGACCCTGTACCTCACAGTCAGAATACACATTACAGCCAATCAGCAGCAGACCCTCCCTCCCAGACCCTCCCACCTCCTGGACAGCATCCATTTTAGATTCATTTGGAAGCTGCATTCTTAGTGAGAGGAGGGACAGTGTAGCTGCTGCTGATTTAATAGGGAAATCGATAGCTAGGCTAGTGTATTCAGTGTCCACTACAGTCCTGAAGGACTCATCTGATCTCTGCTGTAAGGACAGCACCCCAAAAAGCCCTTTTTAGGGCTAGAACATCAGTCTGCTTTTTTTTTTTTTCCTTTGTAATCTAATTGCAGTTGCCTGCCTGCCAGCGTGTGTGTCAGGCTCACAGCGTATACTGTGCCCACTTGCCCAGTGCCACCACTCATATCTGGTGTAACAGTAGTGTACATTTAAAAAAAAAAACTTTTTTGACTGTGACATAATAGCAGACAGCTGCCAGTACCCAAGATGGCCGCCAATAAGGCAGATGGGGAGGGTTAGAGAGCTGTTTTGGGGGGGATCATGGAGGTTGGGGGCTAATGGGGGATGCTACACCACAGCATATGTAAATATGCTAAAAAAATATTATTTTTTTAAAAACCTTTTATTTTAGTACTGGCAGACTTTCTGCCAGTACTTAAGATGGCGGGGACAATTGTGGGGTGGGGGAGGGAAGGGAGCTGTTTGGGAGGGATCAGGGGTCTGATGTGTCAGATGGGAGGCTGATCTCTACACTAAAGCTAAAATTAACCCTGCAAGCTCCATACAAACTACCTAATTAACCCCTTCACTGCTAGCCATAATACACGTGTGATGCGCAGCAGCATTTAGTGGCCTTCTAATTACCAGAAAGCAACGCCAAAGTCATATATGTCTGCTATTTCTGAACAAAGGGGATCCCAGAGAAGCATTTACAACCATTTGTGCCATAAATGCACAAGCTGTTTGTAAATAATTTCAGTGAGAAACCTAAAATTGCGAAAAAATTTAAGTTTTTTTTAAATTTGATCGCATTTGGCGGTGAAATGGTGGCATGAAATATACCAAAATGGGCCTAGATCAATACTTTGGGTTGTCTACTACACTACACTTAAGCTAAAATTAAGTCTACAAGCTCCCTACATGCTCCCTAATTAACCCCTTCACTGCTGGGCATGAAACACGTGTGGTGCGCAGTGGCATTTAGCAGCCTTCTAATTACCAAAAAGCAACGCCAAAGCTATATAAGTCTGCTATTTCTGAACAAAGGGGATCCCAGAGAAGCATTTACAACCATTTATGCCATAATTGCATAAGTTGTTTGTAAATAATTTCTGTGAGAAACCTAAAGTTTGTGAAAAAGTGAAAAAATTTTTTTAATTTGATCGCATTTGGCGGTGAAATGGTGGCATGAAATATACCAAAATGGGCCGAGATCAATACTTTGGGTTGTTTACTACGCTACACTTAAGCTAAAATTAACTCTCCAAGCTGCCTACATGCTCCCTAATTAACCCCTTCACTGCTTGGCATAAAACACGTGTGGTGCGCAGTGGCATTTAGCAGCCTTCTAATTACCAAAAAGCAACGCCAAAGCCATATAAGACTGCTATAATGGCATGTCTGGCACACAGTGTTGGGGCAAGGGTCCATCTGACCACTGATACCTGGTCTGCAAAGCATGGTCAGGGCAGGTATATCACCTACACTGCGCACTGTGAAGCGGGCGTAACCCTTACACATAACCCTTACACTACCTGATCGATACAACATCATACCTGATGTTTTAAAGCACATTATGCCAAACAATTTAGGAATGTTAGGTGATTTATGCCCTTTATGGATTAAAAACAGACTCTGCATCAACTATGTAATTTTCCATGGGAGTTCTGCCATGGATCCCCCTCCGGCATGCCACAGTCCAGGTGTTAGTGCCCTTGAAACAACTTTTCCATCACTATTGTGGCCAGAAAGAGTCCCTGTGGGTTTTAAAATTCGCCTGCCTATTGAAGTCTATGGCGGTTCACCCGGTTCGCCGGTTCGCCAACTTTTATGGAAGTTTGAGTTCTCCGTTCGCGAACCCAAATTTTTAGGTTTGCGACATCACTAGTTCCTATAACATCATGGAATCATCTGTTGTGTGTATATAAAGATGCAATAATGCTCTTTGTACAGTCGTTTTCCACTTTTTATACTCCATATGATTAATGTTCTTTTTCTTCTTTAAAAAACTTTACTGTTTACCTTTAAATTTAGAGAGCTTTTATGCATGCAGATGTTTATATGCTATGATATAGTATAAAACGGCAGCACATTGAAGAGACAATTTATTTCAACAAATGATAAACTTGGATATATTTAATTATTTAATTAAAGAATAACAAACCTACATATATTCACACATAATCTCCCTTACTGGAGCTCAGGATCCAAGGCAGCAGTTTTCTTTACGTCTGGGTGATAAATCTATGCTTGGATGGTTTAATTTTAAGCAATCAGTTCTTAGGAAATAGTTTTCGACTTTCTGGCTCAGAATCATAGCCTCAAGGGACTTTGCTAGAATGAAAATGCTACTTGAGAGGTGAAGTTTTATTTAGAGACTACAGCGTTGCTATTACACCCAAGAGGTTACAACACGACTCACAGTGCATGATATATGTATGCTCCTAGGGGAAATGTGACTATGAATGAGCTAAGCTCTTCCCAAAAAAATCCACCAATGAAAATTTTTATTAAATAAAAGCTTAAAATAACATTATGCCAGTTTTTTAAATAAAACTACAATCAACAGTGTACATTATTTAAATGTCTTTAATGCCTAAGAGTAAATAAATTAAATGTGTGCTCTTGAAATAAGCTACATAACCCTGTTTTAAAACTAAAAGTGGTGCGCTAACTGTTGCACGCAAGCAATATAAGGTTTTAGCATGCATTGGAAATAGTACACTTATTACAAGTTGAAAGTAAATTAGATTATGCTTTTGCATTTACTTGTAATACGTGCGCTATTTCCGATGCATGCCACTTGTAATCTTCCCCTAGTGTAATTTTTCTTTAAAAGCTGAATTAAGCTATTTATGATGTACTACTGTTTGTATCAGAATAGAGCGTTAGTGTGCACATGTACATCTGTGATATTTAATACATTCAATTACATATTTAAAGTTTCATGAATACTTTACCTTAAAAAAAAAGAGATTTTGAGATCTGAAACATGTCATGCATAAGGAAGAGAACTGTTTTGCATAATAAAATTAAAGGGACATCAAACTCAAAATATTATACCCCATAAAAATGTTTAATTATGTATAATTAAAAAAAAATCATCATATTTTCAATATTTAATTTGTCTAATTTTACTGTAATTTAACTATGAAATTGTAGTGTTTCTACTCCACCCAGAGAAACTGGAGTACATTTTGTGAAATGCAAAACACTGACACTCCTACATGCTACATGCTAATTGGCTGATATGTGAAGCAGCTTTTTTATATTTTACCATAATAGTCCATACTTTTATTCTGTGGGATACAAGCTCATTGACTTATAAGCTAAAATTCCACAATTGTACTAGCTGATAGTGGCAAGCCCAACAAGCATAAAAACAAACAGGTTGAACATGTGAAAAACTATTCCACTATTATTCCTTAGAAGAAAACATTTGACAGTGGTTATTTAGAACAATCTTTCTATATACACCTCCTGCATTTATGCAGTTTAGTTTGGGAAGCTTTTCAATTTGTCCTTAGAGAGTTATCATTATGTTATCTTTTCTCATGTTTTATTAATTGGTTCCACTGACGTACGAAGTGGAGGTGGACGTGCTTGTTTGACAGACCGCTTTGGCGTCTTTGCTTACTATGCCAGTTTGCTGGTGAATTTGAGATGCTGGTTCTCTTTGCCTAATTCCGGCACCAAGAAGATTGTTTGCTGTCACTGACGGTTGTATAAAAAGTTGATTTAATAACTTTAAATCTCCAATTTTTCATCTCTGGACTTTTGAGTGTGTTTACAGTATTATCTTGACTTATGGCACTCGATACACGTAAGTACTAAGGACTTTCTGCTGGTGCTATACACACTCCGTCAACATAGCAACCTTGTTTGTGCAGCTGCTTTCTTCCGATATTTATGTCATGTATGCTAATGATAATATGTATCTTATTTAACCTAAGCTGTAAAAGACATCTTTAGACTTGATTTGGGGTTGCTAAGCATAGATCCAGATACTTTATTTCATGACACCAGATACCTCTTATTATATTGGTGGTGTCCGCTGAAACTGGAGTTGTTTTTCATCCCCACAGTCTCTTTTGTCTTGTCAGAATACCTGTGTATGATTGCATATACATTTGCAGATCAGTGTATTGTGCACACTACTAGGAGTTTACTTATAGCTCTCCGATACAATGATTGCTATAGATGGTCATTATATAGATATGTTGATTGCTGACTCTAAACTGTCTTAGGCATTTATATAGTTTTGTTTAACTGACATAGATCCTCATGGGTCACTATGATGGCTGATTTTACGTCTAGAACGTAACCATCCTCTAGTGGAGGTGTTGTCAGTTTACATCTTTAGCATACTCATATTGATCCAGCTATCCTAACACGTTAAAGGGCCACTGTAAGTAAATATTTTCTATGCCTGTTACTAACTAACTACCCCAAATATGCTTTTTATCAATAGCATTTCATTAACATATCTCTACCGTATATCAGAAATATTGTCTGCAAATGTAATTGTTTTCCAAACCCACTCCGTGGGTATCCTTTGCGCTGTACCAATCCATTTACAATATCTAGGTTTCAAAATGGCGCTTTAAACACAAAGTTATTGGTTTAAGTATTTTGAACATGCAGTGCTGAAAATAGTGGGCAGGATAACTTGACATCATCGGCGAATAAAAGATACAACTTTTAGAACGTTATGAAACTTCGTTTTGGAGAAAATATTGGTCAGTAGGTTTTAATTAATGTTTATTAACTTTAATATGTTAGTTGTTTAGCTTAAAAATTATAACAGAAAGTAATCCTTCAATAAAATTGACATTTATGTCTGTCTCAAGCGCTACTCCTCTTTGTACTAATTCATTTGGTTCAATGTGTCTCTTTTTCAAGTAGTAAATATTTATATGCCCTGTAAGTGGGTGAATGATTTGAGGAATTTATACATACCGCAAATTGTGGTGCTTTGCATTTGCTTAGCAGTTAAAAAGCTTGTGCTGAAATCCCTGTCTTTCCTAATAGTAACCTGATTTTTCCCTGTCTTTCCTAATAGTATACTGTGACTTTTTAAAAAATGTAAACCAGGTTTTTTTTTAACAAATCGGTATGTATAGATCTTATTTTGTGAAACTAATAATCAAGCCCATCCCCAAGCCTTCAAACCCCCAGTGCAATTTACCTGCCTACTCTTCCTCATAAATGAGACACAAATACAGGAACTAAAGGAAAGAAACATTTTTTTTTTTTTATTCAACAATAATCATAACTGCCAACTAAACATTGACAGATTTCAAGTAAAGTTAGTTACCTAATAAAATCCAAAGAATTTAGAGGTCAGCTGATTTTATAGACAAACAACCTTTAAGCTCCAGCCAACACAGAGACTATGGGGCCGAATTATCAATGTCTGTATGACATGATACGCTGTAGCGGATCATGACCGAGAGACATCGCTTAATGCCGACAGTGTTTAACATTGCACAAGCAGTTCTAATGAACTGCTTGTGCAATACCGCCCCCTGCAGATTTGCGGCCAATCGGGGTGTCAGTCAGCGTGATCGTATAGGATCTGGCAGATTGATATCCGCAGTCTCAGAGCAGGCGGACCAGTTAAGGAGCAGCGGTCTTAAGACCGCTGCTTCCTAACTGCTGTTCCCGGTGAGTCTTCAGGCTCGCGATGAACACGGGCATCAAGGGCCCCTATAGCTCTTTGGCCGAACTTTCCATGGTTAATGGTACCCCTTAGGGTCCTCATCTCAGTAAGCCTTGAAGCAGGCAGATTGTGATAGTTGTCCAGTACTAAGTTCCCCAGTCTTACAAAAGTTAGATCAACAAGTCAAACCCCTGATGCATGTAACTAAACTAATGCATTAGGCAGTCAAATAAAAGAACACTGGCAAACCTGAAATAAACTACAAAACAGGAGATGGAGAGAAAGCAGAGGAGCCTATGAAAAAAACAGAGGAGGGGTAATTATACTGATGCACTATACTATAGTATGCTACATGCAACTGTGTAGTAACACAGAGACTCACACATCTCCTATTGACTGGAGAGAGTTAACTCATATCTGCTCCCCAGGCTTATTACAGATCCTTACACTTAGATAAATATATTGATATAGTCCTCACCAATGTTAATCTATGTATTCTCCGTATATGGAGATATGTGTGTGTGTTGTTTATGAGATTCTTACAAACGTCTTTAAATGTTCTTTACATTTTGATACATCAGTACATATATATTTTATATTTCTGTTTATGAGAGTCATACTAAAGTATTCTCAGTGGTTTATCTGTTTTTATTGTAGCCATATCAGATTTGCTACCCTCATATATTGATTGCAGAAGCATGTTTAACCCCTTTACAGTCACATAGCTCTGCAACATATTGCATTTATCTGACAACTAAGGGGTTAACCAATTCAGAAAAGGGTCTTCTACAAATGATTACTCATTATAACTGCATGCATTTGTTCAGTGTTAAATCATATGTTGGTGATCTACACATGATAATATAAAAAATAATATCAGAAAATTAAACGTCAAAATAAAAGTTTCATGATAGAGACTAGTTAATATACTTCTATTATGAAATTTAAAAATCTTGGTATTTTTTGTTGAAAAACTTACCTAGGTTAGGCTCAAGATCAGCCCTGCATTACTAGGGATTAACTGGTGATTGGTGGCTACAAATATGCTTTTTTGTCATTGGATAACCAGGTGTGTTCAGCTAGGTTTCACTTCTATTTTACACTTTAATGCCCCTTTAAGAGATCTAATTTTGTCTTTTCAGAGATAGGTGCACCATTTTCTAAATCATTCATATTAGTACTTTTTTTGTTATGGAAATATTTGCCAGGTTTATTATAGAATACATTTCCAGTAAAAATAAATAGCACCCACAAATGATTTATTCACTTAAAGCAAGTGAATCAATCATTTTCCATAAAGAAGAAAGATATGTAGTTGCTCAAGTAAAATGTTATCTGCGGGAAATTCTTCCATGAAATTATAATGACATTTATCGCTAAAGATTACATGAAAAATAACCATCAATTTTCCTTTGTGAAATGTCTGCTGCATTTAGTTTCTCATTAAAAACAACTTAAACGTCATTGAAAGTGGCAAAGATAACTTCCATCTAGTTTTCACATGATTACTGAAATAAAATAATATCATTGGGAAATATTCTTTAGGAAATTACTAATAATTAACCTGTCCAGTATTCATAGAGATTTTAATGAGTATTGATTTGACGTACAAAAAAATAAGATCAAAACCGTATTTTGGATCACTAGTATTTCAGAATAATGTTATATACAACTCTTCCCTTTTTTTAATTTACAAAAGCATAGTAAAACACAATACAAAAGCACTTACTCTATTTTTTAAATGAGCAGTAGATTTTTTTTCTGACACAATTTAAGATTGCTGTCCCTTTATCATGTGGCAGCCGTCAACCAATCAAAGACTCATATATATGCAAATATATATATATATATATATATATATATATATACTATATATATATATATATATATATATATATATATAAATTTGTGTGTATATATATATATATATATATATACATACATACACAGTGAACTTTTGCACATGCTCGGTAGAACCTGGTGTCTAAGAAAGTATCTGTATGAAAAGATTGCAAATTTTAGTTACTAGAAGTAAATTTAATTTTTTTTTTACCACATGCTCTATATGAATCATGAAAGTTTGATTTTGACTTTAGTGTGCCTTAACCCCTTAACGACCAAGGACGTGCAGGGTACGTCCTCAAAAAAAAGGCAGTTAACGCCTGAGGACGTACCCTGCACGTCCTCGGTGTGGAAAGCAGCTGGAAGCGATCCTGTTTGCTTCCAGCTGCTTTCCGGTTATTGCAGTGATGCCTCGATATGGAGGCATCCTGCAATAACCTTTTGAAGCCATCCAATGCAGAAAGAGCCACTCTGTGGCCCTCTCTGCACCGGAGATCGGTGGCTTCCTTCGTTGGTGGGTGGGAGCAGTACCGGGAGGCGGGTGGCGGCCATCGATGGCCCTGGAGATGTGGAGGGGGGCGGGATCGTGGGCGGGGATGCCCGGGGGCGCGCACGGACATGCGCGCGTGCACGGGAGGGCAGGGGCGGGCGCGTGCACGAGGAGGGAGCGGGTGGGAACCGCTACACTACAGAAAAAGGTTTAAAATAAATCAGTTAAAAAAAAAGTAAAAAAAAAAAACGATCAATGAGGTGGTGGGGGTTTGTGGGGGGGATCAGGGAGGTTGGAGGCTAAGGGGGGTCCTACACAGCAGAAGAATTATTTTTTTTTTTTTTTTTTTTAAAAACCTAAACCCCCCAAAAAGCTTTTATTTTAGTACTGGCAGACTTTCTGCCAGTACTTAAGATGGTGGGGACAATTGTGGGGTGGGGGAGGGAAGGGAGCTGTTTGGGAGGGATCAGGGGGTCTGATGTGTCAGGTGGGAGGCTGATCTCTACACTAAAGCTAAAATTAACCCTGCAAGCTCCCTACAAACTTCCTAATTAACCCCTTCACTGCTAGCCATAATACACGTGTGATGCGCAGCAGCATTTTGCGGCCTTCTAATTACCAGAAAAGCAACGCCAAAGTCATATATATCTGCTATTTATGAACAAAGGGGATCCCAGAGAAGCATTTACAACCATTTGTGCCATAATTGCACAAGCTGTTTGTAACTAATTTCAGTGAGAAACCTAAAATTGTGAAAAATTTAACGTTTTTTTTTTATTTGATCGCATTTGGCGGTGAAATGGTGGCATGAAATATACCAAAATGGGCCTAGATCAATACTTTGGGTTGTCTACTACACTACACTAAAGCTAAAATTAACCATACAAGCTCCCTACAAGCTCCCTAATTAACCCCTGCACTGCTGGGCATAATACACGTGTGGTGCGCAGCTGCATTTAGCGGCCTTCTAATTACCAAAAAGCAATGCCAAAGCCATATATGTCTGCTATTTCTGAACAAAGGGGATCCCAGAGAAGCATTTACAACCATTTGTGCCATAATTGCACAAGCTGTTTGTAAATCATTTCAGTGAGAAACCGAAAGTTTGTGAAACAATTTGTGAAAAAGTGAACGATTTTTTGTATTTGATCGCATTTGGCGGTGAAATGGTGGCATGAAATATACCAAAATTGGCCTAGATCAATACTTTGGGATGTCTTCTAAAAAAAAATATATACATGTCAATTGATATTCAGGGATTCCTGACAGATATCAGTGTCCCAATGTAACTAGCGCTAATTTTGAAAAAAAGTAGCTTGGAAATAGCAAAATGCTACTTGTATTTATGGCCCTATAGCTTTCAAAAAAAGCAAAGAACATGTAAATATTAGGTATTTCTAAACTCAGGACAAAATTTAGAAACTATTTAGCATGGTTTTTTTTTGGTGGTTGTAGATATGTAACAGATTTTGGGGGTCAAAGTTAAAAAAGTGTGTTTTTTTCCATTTTTTCCTCATATTTTATAAAACATTTTATAGTAAATTATAAGATATGATGAAAATAATGGTATTTTTAGAAAGTTAATTTAATGGCGAGAAAAACGGTATATAATATGTGTGGGTACAGTAAATGAGTAAGAGGAAAATTACAGCTAAACACAAACACAGCAAAAATGTAAAAATAGCCTTGGTCCCAAACGGACAGAAAATGGAAAAGTGCTGTGGTCATTAAGGGGTTAACCTCTCGCTCCCATATATGTCTATACTCTTTCTTTCTTTACCCTCTCATCTCTAAATTGTTAACACTAAACATTTCTCTTTGCCAATTATCTAATATAGATGGAGGATTTTTGCGTACTTCGTCTTCCGCTCATATAAAAGTTAGCACCCAAGTGAAAATCTGATGTAGCCACCAACCATCAAGCGCTACCCAGGGTGTTGAACCAAAAATGGGCAGGCTCCCAAACTTAGATTCATGCTTTTTCAAATAAAGATACCAAGAGAATGAAGGAAAATTGGTAATAGGAGTAAATTAGAAAGTTGCTTAAATTTGCATGCTCTATGTGAATCGTGGGGGAAAAAAACATAATTTATGCTTACCTGATAAATTTATTTCTCTTGTAGTGTATCCAGTCCACGGATCATCCATTACTTATGGGATATTAACTCCTCCCCAACAGGAAGTGCAAGAGGATTCACCCAGCAGAGCTGCTACATAGCTCCTCCCCTAACTGCCATTACCAGTCATTCGACCGAAAACATGCAGAGAAAGGAAAACCATAGGGTACAGTGGTGACTGTAGTTTAATGGAAAAATTACCTGCCTTAAAGTGACAGGGCGGGCCGTGGACTGGATACACTACAAGAGAAATAAATTTATCAGGTAAGCATAAATTATGTTTTCTCTTGTTAAGTGTATCCAGTCCACGGATCATCCATTACTTATGGGATACCAATACCAAAGCTAAAGTACACGGATGACGGGAGGGACAGGCAGGCTCTTTATACGGAAGGAACCACTGCCTGAAGAACCTTTCTCCCAAAAACAGCCTCCGAAGAAGCAAAAGTGTCAAATTTGTAAAATTTGGAAAAAGTATGAAGAGAAGACCAAGTTGCAGCCTTGCAAATCTGTTCAACAGAAGCCTCATTCTTAAAGGCCCAAGTGGAAGCCACAGCTCTAGTAGAATGTGCTGTAATTCTTTCAGGAGGCTGCTGTCCAGCAGTCTCATAGGCTAACCGTATTATGCTACGAAGCCAAAAGGAGAGAGAGGTAGCCGAAGCTTTTTGACCTCTCCTCTGACCAGAATAAACGACAAACAGGGAAGACGTTTGTCGAAAATCCTTAGTTGCCTGTAGATAAAATTTCAGGGCACGGACTACATCTAGATTGTGTAGCAGACGTTCCTTTTTCGAAGAAGGATTAGGACACAAAGATGTAACCACAATGTCTTGATTGATATTCCTGTTAGTGACCACCTTAGGTAGGAACCCAGGTTTAGTACGCAGAACTACCTTGTCTGAATGAAAAATCAGATAAGGAGAATCACAATGTAAGGCAGATAACTCAGAGACTCTTCGAGCCGAGGAAATCGCCATTAAAAACAGAACTTTCCAAGATAACAACTTGATATCAATGGAATGAAGGGGTTCAAACGGAACCCCCTGTAAAACATTAAGAACTAAGTTCAAACTCCATGGTGGAGCAACAATTTTAAACACAGGCTTGATCCTAGCTAAAGCCTGACAAAAAGCTTGAACGTCCGGAACTTCTGACAGACGTTTGTGTAAAAGAATGGACAGAGCTGAAATCTGTCCCTTTAAGGAACTAGCGGATAAACCCTTTTCTAAACCTTCTTGTAGAAAAGACAATATCCTCGGAATCCTAACCTTACTCCATGAGTAACTCTTGGATTCGCACCAATATAAGTATTTGCGCCATATCTTATGGTAAATCTTTCTGGTAACAGGCTTCCTAGCCTGTATTAAGGTATCAATAACTGACTCAGAAAAACCACGTTTTGATAAAATCAAGCGTTCAATTTCCAAGCAATCAGCTTCAGAGAAATTAGATTTTGATGTTTGAAGGGACCCTGGATCAGAAGGTCCTGTTTCAGAGGTATCGACCAAGGTGGACAGGATGACATGTCCACTAGATCTGCATACCAAGTCCTGCGTGGCCATGCAGGCGCTATTAGAATCACTGATGCTCTCTCCTGTTTGATTCTGGCAATCAATCGAGGAAGCATCGGGAAGGGTGGAAACACATAAGCCATCCCGAAGGTCCAAGGTGCTGTCAAAGCATCTATCAGAACCGCTCCCGGATCCCTGGATCTGGACCCGTAACGAGGAAGCTTGGCGTTCTGTCGAGACGCCATGAGATCTATCTCTGGTTTGCCCCAACGTCGAAGTATTTGGGCAAAGACCTCCGGATGAAGTTCCCACTCCCCCGGATGAAAAGTCTGACGACTTAAGAAATCCGCCTCCCAGTTCTCCACTCCCGGGATGTGGATTGCTGACAGGTGGCAAGAGTGAGACTCTGCCCAGCGAATAATCTTTGATACTTCCATCATTGCTAGGGAGCTTCTTGTCCCTCCCTGATGGTTGATGTAAGCTACAGTCGTGATGTTGTCCGACTGAAACCTGATGAACCCCCGAGTTGTTAACTGGGGCCAAGCCAGAAGGGCATTGAGAACTGCTCTCAATTCCAGAATGTTTATTGGTAGGAGACTCTCCTCCTGATTCCATTGTCCCTGAGCCTTCAGAGAATTCCAGACAGCGCCCCAACCTAGTAGGCTGGCGTCTGTTGTTACAATTGTCCAGTCCGGCCTGCTGAATGGCATCCCCCTGGACAGATGTGGCCGAGAAAGCCACCATAGAAGAGAATTTCTGGTCTCTTGATCCAGATTCAGAGTAGGGGACAAGTCTGAGTAATCCCCATTCCACTGACTTAGCATGCACAATTGCAGCGGTCTGAGATGTAGACGTGCAAAGGGTACTATGTCCATTGCTGCTACCATTAAGCCGATCACCTCCATGCATTGAGCTACTGACGGGTGTTGAATGGAATGAAGGACACGGCATGCATTTTGAAGCTTTGTTAACCTGTCTTCTGTCAGGTAAATCTTCATTTCTACAGAATCTATAAGAGTCCCCAAGAAGGGAACTCTTGTGAGTGGAAAGAGAGAACTCTTCTTTTCGTTCACCTTCCATCAATGCGACCTTAGAAATGCCAGTACTAACTCTGTATGAGACTTGGCAGTTTGAAAGCTTGAAGCTTGTATCAGAATGTCGTCTAGGTACGGAGCTACCGCAATTCCTCGCAGTCTTAGTACCGCCAGAAGAGCACCCAGAACCTTTGTGAAGATTCTCGGAGCCGTAGCCAATCCGAATGGAAGAGCTACAAACTGGTAATGCCTGTCTAGAAAGGCAAACTTTAGATACCGGTAATGATCTTTGTGAATCGGTATGTGAAGGTAAGCATCCTTTAAATCCACTGTGGTCATGTACTGACCCTTTTGGATCATGGGTAAAATTGTCCGAATAGTTTCCATTTTGAACGATGGAACTCTTAGGAATTTGTTTAGGATCTTTAAATCCAAGATTGTCCTGAAAGTTCCCTCTTTTTTGGGAACCACAAACAGATTTGAGTAAAACCCTTGTCCTTGTTCCGACCGCGGAACCGGATGGATCACTCCCATTAATAAAAGATCTTGTACGCAGCGTAGAAACGCCTCTTTCTTTATTTGGTTTGTTGACAACCTTGACAGATGAAATCTCCCTCTTGGGGGAGAGAATTTGAAGTCTAGAAGGTATCCCTGAGATATGATCTCTAACGCCCAGGGATCCTGGACATCTCTTGCCCAAGCCTGGGCGAAGAGAGAAAGTCTGCCCCCCACTAGATCCGTTCCCGGATCGGGGGCCCTCGATTCATGCTGTCTTAGGGGCAGCAGCAGGTTTCCTGGCCTGCTTGCCGTTGTTCCAGGACTGGTTAGGTCTCCAGCCTTGTCTGTAGCGAGCAACAGCTCCTTCCTGTTTTGGTGCAGAGGAAGTTGATGCTGCTCCTGCTTTGAAATTACGAAAGGAACGAAAATTAGACTGTCTAGCCTTAGGTTTGGCTCTGTCTTGAGGCAGGGCATGGCCTTTACCTCCTGTAATGTCAGCGATAATTTCTTTCAACCCGGGCCCGAATAAGGTCTGCCCTTTGAAAGGTATATTAAGCAATTTAGATTTAGAAGTAACGTCAGCTGACCAGGATTTTAGCCACAGTGCTCTGCGTGCCTGAATGGCGAATCCGGAATTCTTAGCCGTAAGTTTAGTTAAATGTACTACGGCATCTGAAATAAATGAGTTAGCTAACTTAAGGGCTTTAAGCTTGTGTGTAATCTCATCTAATGGAGCTGATTCAAGTGTCCCTTCCAGAGACTCAAACCAAAATGCTGCTGCAGCCGTGACAGGCGCAATGCATGCAAGAGGTTGCAATATAAAACCTTGTTGAACAAACATTTTCTTAAGGTAACCCTCTAACTTTTTATCCATTGGATCTGAAAAGGCACAGCTATCCTCCACCGGGATAGTGGTACGCTTAGCTAAAGTAGAAACTGCTCCCTCCACCTTAGGGACCGTTTGCCATAAGTCCCGTGTGGTGGCGTCTATTGGAAACATCTTTCTAAATATCGGAGGGGGTGAGAACGGCACACCGGGTCTATCCCACTCCTTAGTAACAATTTCAGTAAGTCTCTTAGGTATAGGAAAAACGTCAGTACTCACCGGTACCGCAAAATATTTATCCAACCTACACATTTTCTCTGGTATTGCAACTGTGTTACAATCATTCAGAGCCGCTAACACCTCCCCTAGTAATACACGGAGGTTTTCCAGCTTAAATTTAAAATTTGAAATATCTGAATCCAGTTTGTTTGGATCAGAACCGTCACCTGCAGAATGAAGCTCTCCGTCCTCATGTTCTGCAAATTGTGACGCAGTGTCTGACATGGCCCTAATATTATCAGCGCACTCTGTTCTCACCCCAGAGTGATCACGCTTACCTCTTAGTTCTGGTAATTTAGCCAAAACTTCAGTCATAACAGTAGCCATATCCTGTAATGTGATTTGTAATGGCCGCCCAGATGTACTCGGCGCTACAATATCACGCACCTCCCTAGCGGGAGATGCAGGTACTGACACGTGAGGCGAGTTAGTCGGCATAACTCTCCCCTCGTTGTTTGGTGAAATATGTTCAATTTGTACAGATTGACTTTTATTTAAAGTAGCATCAATACAGTTAGTACATAAATTTCTATTGGGCTCCACTTTGGCTTTAGCACATATAGCACAGATATCTTCCTCTGAATCAGACATGTTTAACACACTAGCAAATAAACTAGCAACTTGGAAATACTTTTCAAGTAATTTACTATAATATGAAAAAGTACTGTGCCTATAAGAAGCACAGAAAAAGTTATGACAGTTGAAAATTAATAAACTGAAAGTTATAGCATCAAATCTTTGTAAAAAACACAATTTTAGCAAAGGATTGCTCCCATTAGCAAAGGATAACTAACCCTGATAGCAGAAAAAAAAAAAAAAAATACAGAAATAAACGTTGTTTTTTTTTATCACAGTCAACTACAATCTCACAGCTCTGCTGTGAGTGATTACCTCCCTCAAAACAAGTTTTGAAGACCCCTGAGTTCTGTAGAGATGAACCGGATCATGCAGGGAAGACAATAAACATCTGACTGAATTTTTTGATGCGTAGCAAAAGCACCAAAAAAGGTCCCTCCCCCTCACACATAACAGTGAGAGAGATCAGTAAACTGTCATAAATTAAATAAAACGACTGCCAAGTGGAAAAAAATTGTGCCCAAAACATTTTTTCACCCAGTACCTCAGAAAATTAAACGATTTTACATGCCAGCAAAAAACGTTTAACATTAATAAATTGAGTGTTATTAAAAAGCCTGTTGCTAGTCCCTGCAAATTAGGCTAAAGTTTTATGCATACAGTATAATTCCAGTGAAGTGCCATTCCCCAGAATACTGAAGTGTAAAATATACATACATGACAGCCTGATACCAGTTGCTGCTACTGCATTTAAGGCTGAGTTTACATTATATCGGTATGGCAGAATTTTCTCATCAATTCCATTGTCAGAAAATAATAAGCTGCTACATACCTCTTTGCAGATTAATCTGCCCGCTGTCCCCTGATCTGAAGTTTACCTCTCCTCAGATGGCCGAGAAACAGCAATATGATCTTAACTACTCCGGCTAAAATCATAGAAAAACTCAGGTAGATTCTTCTTCAAATTCTACCAGAGAAGGAATAACACACTCCGGTGCTATTATAAAATAACAAACTTTTGATTGAAGGTATGAAACTAAGTATAATCACCACAGTCCTCTCACACATCCTATCTATTCGTTGGGTGCAAGAGAATGACTGGTAATGGCAGTTAGGGGAGGAGCTATGTAGCAGCTCTGCTGGGTGAATCCTCTTGCACTTCCTGTTGGGGAGGAGTTAATATCCCATAAGTAATGGATGATCCGTGGACTGGATACACTTAACAAGAGAAATATAGTTTTCATATCCCTTTAAACACATATGTACACACATGTATACATACACACACACATATATATATTGTTAGACATGTCTATGTATGTATATATATATATATAAAACAGAAAAACAAAGCACACTCCTAGGGATCCCTAGGAGTGCGCTTTGTTTTTCTGTTTTGTATGCCTATTTTGCAGCACCCAGGGTATTGGAGCATCTGTTAGCTTGGAGTGCAATCTGCTTTCAATTTATATATGTATGTTAAAGCCCTTTGCAGTCCATTTTTTATTGAAACACCATTGGGTTCCTTTTTATAAGCAGTGGATGCTGCTTTGGAGCCCCATATTTTCAGGTCTGCCTGAAATGGAAGTTAAGAAGCAGCAGACTGAAATCATTTCAATACAATCTGGATGATTGACAGCCCCCACTAGTGGACGATTGGCTGCCAGTCAGCAGGGGGCGGCATTGCACAAGCATTTCCCCAGAAATGGTTGTGCAATGTGAAACGCTGACAGTGTATGCTGTTGGCATTTAGCTAGGTCGAGCAGACATGATTATTCACTACAATGAATCATGTCTGCTCGACCATTAATATATCTACCCCCTTATAACATCTATCTTTGAGCACTTATAACTTTTTTTATATGAGTGTAAATTTACTTTTACTGTATTTATTTGTATTTATGTTGTGTGTAATGCAACTTTTTTTTTCTTCCCCTACCCTTTATGCAAGCTCTCAAATCGTGCTAACCCAACGAGCGTAAATAGTAATTGCACTTGAACAAACGAGTTTTCTTTCAACTTGTTCAACCATAACATTTAAAAAAAATGAAAGCATGTTGATGTGTATTAGGGAGAACATTTTTTTAGGTCCCATCTAATTTCCGGTCAGTTAGAAACTGTTAAAGGCCTTTGAGATGAAGACCACAAGGAACATTTTGGCTAAGTAAGTGTAGGGTATAGCATGTGTTGGATATTGACACCATACAAACTGAACATCACTTAACCCATATTTGAAAACCACAAACTGTTTTTTCCTTTACTTTTGCCTTCCCTTTATTCAGGATATAGCTTTATATATATCCCACTCATATGTGAATCATTTTACCTTTAACCAATACCACTCATACAGGCAGATTCTTCAGAGTATGCTTTTCTTGCTTTATTTTATATTAGAGCGTTAAGGGAAAATATTCAAAATTATAGGAAACCAAGCAAAGTTTTATTTTCTTCACTGCACAGAATTAATCTTTCAAGGGGGATTACATTTTGGTTTAATGTTCCTTTAAATACAGCAGACAAAGTGAAAGCAAGTTACAATTTCAAAAGAGTATGGAGTATATAATCACTGTGCCTAAATGAGTCAACATTTCAGAGGAAAATTATTGTTCACTACTTTGTAGCTAGATTTAAATAAATAAATCAGGCACATTTGCTATAAACTGTAAATATATTGATTTGTGTAAAATATCATACCATTGGATAATCCTATATAGTGTAACAAAGGGGATACCAATACATAAAGAATATGTTTTATTAAAAGACATTAAATAAATACTTTCTTTTGTTTAAAAACTGTGCTTATTCTACTTTCCCTATGAGACCAAAAAGCAAATTTCATATCCTGTAAATGGTGCAAACCATATAGCTGGTTTACTTAATTTGCAGCAATTTGAAAATCCAGATTACCGGTTTCACTTACATGACTTTCTTAGGAAGTGTGGTATAATGTACATTTTATAAATAATAATAAAAAAAAAAAGGTATTTAATTTCCCTTTTTAAGGTACCATTATACATGTTTCTATCATTACATATTTGTCTTTCCACTCATTTCTCTGCATGACATTCTATAGTTCGGTCACATGATTTAGTTGCGTTGAGTTCTGTCCATTTGGGAGGGAGTTGAGCAGGACTGTGACAGGAGCTTTCCATTAATAGGAAGTGAGAGCTGTCAGACAGGACTGCATTACATTCCAGTTTGATCATTCTAACACCGGATGGCAGTGGGTAACTTTTCAGACAGGAATGATGACACATGTATCAAGCACACCAGATAGGGTGTCAGACAGGAACAATATTCACCTTTTAATAACATTATATTTTGAAATACATTATTCATGTCTTCTTGTGTCTAAATCTGATGCAAACATCATCCAAGCACCTTTGTTCAGTTCTTTTTTTTTGTCTGTCTGCTATACAATTTTTGTCCTCTATTCATCACTGTGTTGGTGCTTTTTGAATGTTATTTAAAACATTTTTTTTCATATATATATATATATATATATATATATATATATATATATATATATATATATCTCAATGTAAATATTTGCATAGGAAATTAGCACACCTAGGCAAGTATCCCCACTTGCTTTTCCCCAGAAATTCATAATATACAATGTTTCCAATGCACAAGAGAATTGTGGGTAAGATATGCAAATTAGATATGCAAATTCTCAGTTTTTTTGCTTCAAAATACTGTTTTGACACAGCGATCCTTTTAACAGGATTATGACAGCAAACCAGAAATACAATTAGTGAGTGATTTCTGGTTTGCTGTCATAATCCTGTTAAAAGGATCGCTGTGGTTAAAACAGTATTTTGAAGCAAAAAAATCTAATTTGCATATCTTACCCACAATTCTCTTGTGCATTGGAAACATTGTATATTATGAATTTCTGGGGAAAAGCAAGCGGGGATACTTGCCTAGGTGTGCTAATTTCCTATGCAAATATTTACATTGATTTCATTTTGAGACATGGAGGATTTTAATTTCAGTTTTTTATCTCCCCCATAACTTTAATGAATTTTTATATATATATATATATATATATATATATATATAGCACACAGAGAAAGTCCATCACTCACTTGCAAGCTCTCAGCTAAGATTAAAATAAAAAATGGTAGAGTTAGTTACCGCATCTGGCCAAATGGGATAAGCCCAGGTACCACGTCAAGGTCTCTTCCAAAACCTGAGTCCCTAAACAGCCACACAATGCAAGCTCTCAATCCAACAAATTGGGAACAAGTGAAGGGTGCACAGGCTTATGTAATCACCCTAGACATATACAAAACACAGAAGGGGACTGCACTCTCAGACGGGACTGGGTACACATCTCATGACCCTGTAACATGCACAGACCTGGGTGCACAATAGCACTCTCAGGAAGCTGCACTGTCCCCAGAGTCACAGCCAGTTAACCCCAGACAGGTCTGGGTGCAAGGCCCATAGGGAAAATTACAAAACAAATTAATACAACGCACAGAGAAAGTCCAGCACTCACTTACAAGCTCTCAGCTAAGATTAAAAGCAAAAATTGAAGAGTTAGCTACCGCATCTTGCCAAATGGGATAAGCCCAGGTACCACGTCAAGGTCTCTTCCAAAACCTGAGTCCCTAAACAGCCACACAATGCAAGCTCTAAATCTAACAAACTGGGAACAAGTGAAGGGTACACAGGCTTATGTAATCACCCTAGACATATACAAAACACGGAAGGAGATTGCGCTCTCAGACCAGTCCTGTCTGAGAGTGCAGTCCCCTTCTGTGTTTTGTATATATATATATATATATATATATATATATATATATATATATATATATATATATACTTCCCAGAGGGCATTTAACTGATTTCAAGAAGCTTTCCAAGAAAAATTGTTTGCTCTCTCTAAATCTACACTGTTATTCTTCAGAATCCAGTAAACTGTTTGCTTTACTTCTTTTTATTTATAATCTATTTTTTATTTTTTTTAAATAACATTAAACCTGCCATTGTGGTAAAATGCATTGCACAATGTCACACAGTCATGCATTTCTATTTACCTATTTATGCTAAGAAGAACAATTTATTAGCTATGTTTCTTCTTCTCTGTCTGTGTAAATATAATTTATTTATCCAGAGTAAATAAATCTCTGTGGACCAGAGAAAAGAGAAAATTAAGTGCATTAAAACAAGACCCTTTGCTTGAAAGCTTTTTAGTTTTCTATATCCTTTATGTAATAAAATCTATATTTATTAAGGTTGGTAAAACAATGCTGACACCCTTATACAACATATATTTTCGTTCACAAGCTTTATATACCATACAAATCAAGGTCACTACATGTAGAATTCTTTCACTATTTTCAAGGGTGCAAAATTCAAATACATTTGCAATCTTGAAAAATGTCTAATAAATTACTTGTTTTTCAGCATTTTTTTTTTTGCTTAAACAAGTATCATTCAAAAATGTTACATTTATATTTAGGGGCCTATTTACTATAATTCGAGCGGACTTGATCCGATATAGCAGATCATGTCCGCTGCACATTAATAAATGCCGACAGCATACACTGACGGCATTTATCATTGCACCAGCAGCCAATCAGCCGCTAGCAGGAGGTGTCAATCAACCCGATCGTATTCGATCGGGTTGATTTCTGTCCACCGCCTCAGAGCAGGCGGACAGGTTATGGAGCTTGATAAATATGCCCCTTAAACTGGAAGGAAATTAATGTTTGTATAAACTGCTCACTTACCGATAAAGTCAACTAACACAGCTCTATAACAATGAAAAACACATAGGGCTAGATTACAAGGGGAGCGCTAAATTATCGCTTGCCCATTTACCAAGCGTGAGATAATTAACCAGCTATTACAAGTGGTGGATTATTGCTATCGCAAGCTCTGGTTAATTTGATAAAAGTCCCCCAAATTCCCCCAAAATACAGTGTAGTGTATTTTATTAAAAAAATAGCAGCATTTTGGGAGTAAAGTTGGTGGGAGTGCCTTAACATTGCGGTCTGATGGAACTGTGTGTACCCATGCTTATATATATATATATATATATATATATATATATATATATATAAAGCTTGATGCCCCGTGTTTCTGGTGAGCCTGCAGGCTCGCCAGAAACAGCAGTTATGAAGCAGTGGTCACAAAGACCGCTGCTCCATAACCTGTCCGCCTGCTCTGAGCAGGCGGACAGACATCGCCACAATACAACCCGATCGAGTCCTATTGGCCGTGAGTCTGCAGGGGGCAGCGTTGCACCACCAGCTCTTGTAAGCTGCTGGTGCAATGCTGAATACGGCGAGTGTATTGCTCGCCGTATTCAGCGAGGTCTGGCGGACCTGATCCGCAGTGTCGGATCAGGACCACCAGACCTTGATAACTAGAGGCCAAGGTCTGAGATATAGGGGGGAGCAGATATTTATTTTACATTAACAGTTTTATATATATATATATATATATATATATATATATATTTATTTTTAACAATAAAAACTACACTATTTTCTATGTGAAGAACATAGAAATGTAAAATACAGGTAGCCCTCAGTTTACGCTGGGGTTAGGTTCCAGAAGGAATGCTTGTAAATCGAAGCCATTGTAAATTGAAACCCAGTTTATAATGTATGTCAATGGGAAGTGAGGGAGTTAGGTTCCAGGCCCCTCTCAAAGTTGACATAAGTAACACCTAATACATTATATTTAAAGCTTTGAAATAAAGACTTTAAATGTGAAACAGCATTATTAACCTAATAAAATAGATTGTATCATCATCAAACTAAGTTTAATAAACAAAAACATTTGCTAAACCGCACCTAATAAAATTATCACATAAACACAGACTGTATCATCATCAATCTCTTGGCTAGATTTAGAGTTTGGCATTAGCCGTCAAAACCAGCGTTAGAGGCTCCTAACGCTGGTTTTGGGCTACCGCTGGTATTTAGAGTCTTGTAGGTAAGGGTCTAACGCTCACTTTGCAGTCGCGACTTTTCAATACCGCAGATCCCCCTACGCCATTTGCGTATCCTATCTTTTCAATGGGATCTTTCTAACGCAGGTATTTAGAGTCTTGGCTGAAGTGAGCGTTAGAAATCTAACGACAAAACTCCAGCCGCAGAAAAAAGTCAGCAGTTAAGAGCTTTATGGGCTAACGCCGGTTTATAAAGCTCTTAACTACTGTGCTCTTAAGTACACTAACACCCATAAACTACCTATGTACCCCTAAACTGATGCCCCCCCACATCGCCGCCACTTTAATAATTTTTTTTAACCCTTAATCTGCCGACCGCACACCGCTGCCACCTATGTTATCGCTATGTACCCCTAATCTGCTGCCCCTAACACCCCCGACTCCTATATTATATTTATTAACCCCTAATCTGCCCCCACAACGTCGCTGCCAGCTACCTACAATAATTAACCCCTAATCTGCCGACCGGACCTCACAGCTACTATAATAAATGTATTAACCCCTAATCCGCCTCACTAACCCTATAATAAATAGTATTAACCACTAATCTGCCCTCCCTAACATCGCTGACACCTAACTTCAAGTATTAACCCCTAATCTGCCGACCGGACCTCACCGCTACTCTAATAAATGTATTAACCCCTAAAGCTAAAAGTCTAACCCTAACACTAACACCCCCCTAAATTAAATATAATTTAAATCTAACGAAATAAATTAACGCTTATTAAATAAATTATTCCTATTTAAAGCTAAATACTTACCTGTAAAATAAACCCTAATATAGCTACAATATAAATAATAATTATATTGTAGCTATTTTAGGATTTATATTTATTTTACAGGCATCTTTGTATTTATTTTAACCAGGTAAAATAGCTATTAAATAGTTAATAACTAACACTACACTATCAATAAATTAATTACATGAAATACCTACAAATAAATACAATTAAATAAACTAACTAAAGTACAAATAATAAAAAAAGCTAAGTTACAAAAAATAAAAAAATTAATTACAAATATAATAAAAATATTACAACAATTTTAGGCTAATTACACCTACTCTAAGCCCCCTAATAAAATAACAAAGCCCCCCAAAATAAAAAAATGCCCTACCCTATTCTAAAATTAAAATAGAAAAGCTCTTTTACCTTACCAGCCCTTAAAAGGGCCTTTTGCGGGGCATGCCCCGAAGAATTCAGCTCTTTTTCCTGTAAAAAAAAACATACAATACACCCCCCAACATTACAACCCACCACCCACATACCCCTAATCTAACCCAAACCCCCCTTAAATAAACCTAACACTAAGCCCCTGAAGATCTTCCTACCTTGTCTTCACCATGCCAGGTATCACCGATCGTTCCAGGCTCCGAAGTCTTCATCCAAGCCCAAGCGGGGGCTGGAGATCCATCATCCGGCTGAAGTCTTCTATCAAGCGGCAAGAAGAAGTCCAGAAGAGGCTCCAAAGTCTTCATCCTATCCGCGCAGAAGAGGAGATCCGGACCGGCAACCATCTTCTTCCAAGCGACATCTTCTATCTTCATCCGATGATGAGCGGCTCCATCTTGAAGACCTCCAGCGCGGATCCATCCTCTTCTTCCGACGTCCTAAGTCCGAATGAAGGTTCCTTTAAATGACGTCATCCAAGATGGCGTCCCTCGAATTCCGATTGGCTTATAGGATTCTATCAGCCAATCGGAATTAAGGTAGGGAAAATCTGATTGGCTGATTGAATCAGCCAATCAGATTGAGCTCGCATTCTTTTGGCTGTTCCGATAGAATGCAAGCTCAATCTGATTGGCTGATTGGATCAGCCAATCGGATTGAACTTGAATCTGATTCAAGATTTTTCCTACCTTAATTTTACAGGCAAAAGAGCTGAATTCTTTGGGGCATGCCCCGCAAAAGGCCCTTTTAAGGGCTGGTAAGGTAAAAGAGCTTTTCTATTTTAATTTTAGAATAGGATAGGGCATTTTTTTATTTTGGGGGGCTTTGTTATTTTATTAGGGGGCTTAGAGTAGGTGTAATTAGCTTAAAATTGTTGTAATATTTTTATTATGTTTGTAATTATTTTTTTTATTTTTTGTAACTTAGCTTTTTTATTTTTTGTACTTTAGTTAGTTTATTTAATTGTATTTATTTGTAGGTATTTCATGTAATTAATTTATTGATAGTGTAGTGTTAGGTTTAATTGTAACTTAGGTTAGGATTTATTTTACAGGTAATTTTGTAATTATTTTAACTAGGTAGCTATTAAATAGTTATTAACTATTTAATAGCTATTTTACCTGGTTAAAATAAATACAAAGATGCCTGTAAAATAAATATAAATCCTAAAATAGCTACAATATAATTATTATTTATATTGTAGCTATATTAGGGTTTATTTTACAGGTAAGTATTTAGCTTTAAATAGGAATAATTTATTTAATAAGCGTTAATTTATTTCGTTAGATTTAAATTATATTTAATTTAGGGGGGTGTTAGTGTTAGGGTTAGACTTTTAGCTTTAGGGGTTAATACATTTATTAGAGTAGCGGTGAGGTCCGGTCGGCAGATTAGGGGTTAATACTTGAAGTTAGGTGTCAGCGATGTTAGGGAGGGCAGATTAGTGGTTAATACTATTTATTATAGGGTTAGTGAGGCGGATTAGGGGTTAATACATTTATTATAGTAGCTGTGAGGTCCGGTCGGCAGATTAGGGGTTAATTATTGTAGGTAGCTGGCAGCGACGTTGTGGGGGCAGATTAGGGGTTAATAAATATAATATAGGAGTCGGGGGTGTTAGGGGCAGCAGATTAGGGGTACATAGCGATAACATAGGTGGCAGCGGTGTGCGGTCGGCAGATTAAGGGTTAAAAAAAATTATTAAAGTGGCGGCGATGTGGGGGGGCATCAGTTTAGGGGTACATAGGTAGTTTATGGGTGTTAGTGTACTTAAGAGCACAGTAGTTAAGAGCTTTATAAACCGGCGTTAGCCCATAAAGCTCTTAACTGCTGACTTTTTTCTGCGGCTGGAGTTTTGTCGTTAGATTTCTAACGCTCACTTCAGCCAAGACTCTAAATACCTGCGTTAGAAAGATCCCATTGAAAAGATAGGATACGCAAATGGCGTAGGGGGATCTGCGGTATTGAAAAGTCGCGACTGCAAAGTGAGCGTTAGACCCTTACCTACAAGACTCTAAATACCAGCGGTAGCCCAAAACCAGCGTTAGGAGCCTCTAACGCTGGTTTTGACGGCTAATGCCAAACTCTAAATCTAGCCAAGAGATTGATGATGATACAGTCTGTGTTTATGTGATAATTTTATTAGGTGCGGTTTAGCAAATGTTTTTGTTTATTAAACTTAGTTTGATGATGATACAATCTATTTTATTAGGTTAATAATGCTGTTTCACATTTAAAGTCTTTATTTCAAAGCTTTAAATATAATGTATTAGGTGTTACTTATGTCAACTTTGAGAGGGGCCTGGAACCTAACTCCCTCACTTCCCATTGACATACATTATAAACTGGGTTTCAATTTACAATGGCTTCGATTTACAAGCATTCCTTCTGGAACCTAACCCCAGCGTAAACTGAGGGCTACCTGTATTTTACATTTCTATGTTCTTCACATAGAAAATAGTGTAGTTTTTATTGTTAAAAATAAATATATATATATATATATATATATATAAAACTGTTAATGTAAAATAAATATCTGCTCCCCCCTATATCTCAGACCTTGGCCTCTAGTTATCAAGGTCTGGTGGTCCTGATCCGACACTGCGGATCAGGTCCGCCAGACCTCGCTGAATACGGCGAGCAATACACTCGCCGTATTCAGCATTGCACCAGCAGCTTACAAGAGCTGGTGGTGCAACGCTGCCCCCTGCAGACTCGCGGCCAATAGGACTCGATCGGGTTGTATTGTGGCGATGTCTGTCCGCCTGCTCAGAGCAGGCGGACAGGTTATGGAGCAGCGGTCTTTGTGACCACTGCTTCATAACTGCTGTTTCTGGCGAGCCTGCAGGCTCACCAGAAACACGGGGCATCAAGCTTTATATATATATATATATATATATATATATATATATATATAAGCATGGGTACACACAGTTCCATCAGACCGCAATGTTAAGGCACTCCCACCAACTTTACTCCCAAAATGCTGCTATTTTTTTAATAAAATACACTACACTGTATTTTGGGGGAATTTGGGGGACTTTTATCAAATTAACCAGAGCTTGCGATAGCAATAATCCACCACTTGTAATGGCTGGTTAATTATCTCACGCTTGGTAAATGGGCAATTTATTTCGTTAGATTTAAATTATATTTAATTTAGGGGGGTGTTAGTGTTAGGGTTAGACTTAGCTTTAGGGGTTAATACATTTATTAGAGTAGCGGTGAGGTCCGGTTGGCAGATTAGGGGTTAATACTTGAAGTTAGGTGTCAGCGATGTTAGGGAGGGCAGATTAGGTGTTAATACTATTTATTATAGGGTTAGTGAGGCGGATTAGGGGTAATATATTTATTATAGTAGCGGTGAGGTCCGGTCGGCAGATTAGGGGTTAATTATTGTAGGTAGCTGGCGGCGACGTTGTGGGGGGCAGATTAGGGGTTAATAAATATAATATAGGGGTCGGCGGTGTTAGGGGCAGCAGATTAGGAGTACATAGGTATAATGTAGGTTGCGGCGGTGTACGGAGTGGCAGATTAGGGGTTAAAAAAATATGCAGGGGTCAGCGATAGCGGGGGCGGCAGATTAGGGGTTAATAAGTGTAAGGTTAGGGGTGTTTAGACTCGGGGTACATGTTAGGGTGTTAGGTGCAGACTTAGAAACTGTTTCCCCATAGGAAACAATGGGGCTGCGTTAAGAGCTGAACGCTGCTTTTTTGCAGGTTTTTTTTCAGCTCAAACTGCCCCATTGTTTACTATGGGGGAATCGTGCACGAGCATGTTTTTGAAGCTGGCCGCGTCCGTAAGCACCGCTGGTATTGAGAGTTGCAATGGCGGTAAATATGCTATACGCTCCCTTTTTGGAGCCTAACGCAGCCCTTCTGTGAACTCTAAATACCAGCTGTATTTAAAAGGTGCGGGGAAAAAAAAGCCAGCGTTAGATACACGGGTCGTTGCCGACAAAACTCTAAATCTAGCCGTAACTTTAATAAACAAAAACAAAATAATCACACAACAGACTGTATCATCATCAAACTAAGTTTAATGAAGAAAAAAGGGAAGTGGCTGCTAGATCTTGTTCCTTTAAAAACGGCTCCATTGCTCAGGTCTGGTTATACACTGATTAATTTCAGCCTGCCTGTGTTTAATCACACAACAGACTGTATCATCATCAAACTAAGTTTAATGAACAAAAACGTTTTTTACTTGCCTTTTTCTGCAAACAGTTCTCTGCATTGAGTCTGCATCTAAGGGAAGTGGCTCCTAGATCTTGTTCCTTTGAAAGCTGATCCAATGATCACATCTGGCTTGCTTTTCTTTGCATGTGTTTGCTGCAACACAAGCGGACAGCTCCACCTACTGGCTATTTTAATGTATGCATGTGCTAATGCTTTTCAATAGCAGTCACATGACTAAAAAAAAAAAAGGGCGTTATACTGAAACGGCGCAAATTGAACCGTTGTAAACCAAGGGCCACCTGTATGTGTAACGTTTATTAAGGTTTGCAACTTTGGACTAACGTGATCAGGTTAGCGCACATGAAGAATTGGTATCTTCAATGTGCATTATTAAAATATTAACCCCTTAATGACCACAGCACTTTTCCATTTTCTGTCCGTTTGGGACCAAGGCTATTTTTACATTTTTGCGGTGTTTGTGTTTAGCTGTAATTTTCTTCTTACCCATTTACTGTACCCACACATATTATATACCGTTTTTCTCGCCATTAAATGGACTTTCTAAAGATACCATTATTTTCATCATATCATATAATTTACTATAAAAAAAATGATAAAATATGAGGAAAAATGGAAAAAAACACACTTTTTCTAACTTTGACCCCCAAAATCTGTTACATATCTAAAACCACCAAAAAACACCCATGCTAAATAGTTTCTAAATTTTGTCCTGAGTTTAGAAATACCCAATGTTTACATGTTCTTTGCTTTTTTTGCAAGTTATAGGGCCATAAATACAAGTAGCACTTTGCTATTTCCAAACCATTTTTTTCCAAAATTAGCGCTAGTTACATTGATACACTGATATCTTTCAGGAATCCCTGAATATCCCTTGACATGTATATATTTTTTTTTAGTAGACATCCCAAAGTATTGATCTAGGCCAATTTTGGTATATTTCATACCACCATTTCACCGCCAAATGCGATCAAAAACAAAAAATCGTTCACTTTTTCACAAATTTTTTCACAAACTTTCGGTTTCTCACTGAAATTATTTACAAACAACTTGTGCAATTATGGCATAAATGGTTGTAAATTCTTCTCTGGGATCCCCTTTGTTCAGAAATAGCAGACATATATGACTTTGGCGTTGCTTTCTGGTAATTAGAAGGCCGCTAATTCCTGCTGCGCCTCACACGTGTATTATGGCTAGCAGTGAAGGGGTTAATTAGGGAGTTTGTAGGGAGCTTGCAGGTTTAATTTTAGCTTTAGTGTAGTGTAGTAGACAACCCCAAGTATTGATCTAGGCACATTTTGGTATATTTCATGCCACCATTTCACCGCCAAATGCGATCAAATTAAAAAAAACGTAAAATTTTTCACAATTTTAGGTTTCTCACTGAAATCATTTACAAACAGCTTGTGCAATTATGGCACAAATGGTTGTAAATGCTTGTCTGGGATCCCCTTTGTTCAGAAATAGCAGACATATATGACTTTGGCGTTGCTTTCTGGTAATTAGAAGGCCGCTAAATCCTGCTGCGCCTCACACGTATATTATGGCTAGCAGTGAAGGGGTTAATTAGGGAGTTTGTAGGGAGCTTGCAGGGTTAATTTTAGCTTTAGTGTAGATATCAGCCTCCCATCTGACACATCAGACCCCCTGATCCCTCCCAAACAGCTCCCTTCCCTCCCCCACCCCACAATTGTCCCCGCCATCATAAGTACTGGCAGAAAGTCTGCCAGTACTAAAATAAAAGGGTTTTTTTTTTAAAAAAAAAATTTAAGCATATTTACATATGCTACTGTGTAGGATCCCCCCCTTAGCCCCCAACCTCCCTGATCCAACCCAAAACCGCTCTCTAACCCTCCCCTCTGCCTTATTGGGGGCCATCTTGGGTACTGGCAGCTGTCTGCCAGTACCCAGTTTGCAATAAAAAGTGCTTTTTTGTTTGTTTGTTTTTTCTGTAGTGTAGCTTCCCCCCCACACACACAGACAAACCCCTACCACCGTGCTGATCGTTTTTTTTTTTTTTTTTTTTAATTTTTTCAACATTTTTTATTTTCAACATTTTCTGTAGTGTAGCGGTTCCCACCCGCTTCCTCCCCGTGCACGCGCCCGCCCCCACCCTCCCGTGCCCGCGCGCGCGCCCGTGGGCGCCCCCAGCCACCCCCGCCCACGATCCCGCCCCCCTTCACATAACCAGGGCCATCGATGGCCGCCACCCACCTCCCGATCCGGCTCCCACCCACCAACGAAGTTAGCCACCGATCTCCGGTGCAGAGAGGGCCACAGAGTGTCTCTCTCTGCACCAGATGGCTTAAAAAGGTTATTGCAGGATGCCTCCATATCGAGGCATCACTGCAATAACCGGAAAGCATCTGGAAGCGAGCAGGATCGCTTCCAGCTGCTTTCCACACTGAGGACGTGCAGGGTACGTTCTCAGGCGTTAACTGCCTTTTTTCTGAGGACGTACCCTGCACGTCCTCAGTCGTTAAGGGGTTAAATAAAAACTATTAAAAATGATTAATAAATATTATTGAAAATTATTATACATACTGTAAAAATAAATATATATATATTATTCATAAATATTATTGAAAATGATTATACATACTGTAAAATATATATATATATATATAGTAATTAGAATATATAACAATATGTATAATAATTTAAAATATTTTCTATTAATATTTTTAATAGTTTATATATAATATTTCTATAATGTGCATTGAAGATAGCAATTCTTCATGTGCGCTAACTCGACCACATTAGTTCTTAGTTGCAAACCTATATGTGCCTCACATAGAAAATTATGTACTTTTTTATTATTAAATATATATTTCTACATATATCTGATACTGTTAATGTAATATACATATCTATACCTATATATCTACAATTTAAAAATAGTTTGGATACATTTCTGGCTAGAAACAAAATTTATGGATATGATTGCTTGTATTAAATAGGTCACCTTATAGTGGGATTAATTTAAGCTCAACTGGAGATTTTTTGTAAGTATATTAGATTTGTATAGGTTGAACTTGATGGACTTAGGTCTTTTTCAACCTTATCTACTATGTATATATAGATAGATATATAAATTTGAATTTACACTAAAACGTGAATTTTCCTGTAAGAGAAGGATATTTAGACATGTGTTTTTATGTATATATTTGTTAAAGTCCTTTGCAGACACAAGCTCTGAAGTCTCGCTAATCAACACTCATTAAATTAGTGCACCATTTGTAATCTAGTAAGGAAATCCAATCATCCACAGACTTGTCTGCTGCCTTTGACATTGTTGACCATCCGCTCCTCCTACGTACTCTCAGCTCCCTTGGGCTCTGTGACATTGCCTTCGCCTGGATCCACTCTTATCTCTCTAATAGGTCATTTTCTGTCTCATTTGCTGGCGAGTCCTCCTGTTCATTGCCTCTGTCTGTTGGAGTACCTCAAGGCTTTGTTCTAGGGCCTCTACTCTTCTCTATCTATACTTCCTTACTGGGTAAACTTATCAGTCGCTATGGCTTCAACTATCACCTCTATGCTGATGATACTCAGATCTACCTATCTATCCCTGCACTCTCTCCTTCTGTCCTTTCCCACATCAGAGACTGCTTATCTGGCATTTCTTCCTGGATGGCCTCTCACCACCTAAAAATCAACATGTCCAAGACTGAGCTTCTTCTAATCCCCCCATCTAATTCTACTCCAGTTTCTAACTTTACTTTCACTGTTGGCAACACCACTATCTCCCCATCACCCCAAGTCCGCTGCCTAGGAGTAACACATCCAATTGCTCTCTTCATCCTGTCACAACCACCTATGCAATATCTCCAAAATTCGTCCTTTTCTGAGTGCTGAAACTACTAAACAGCTAATTCATTCCCTAGTGATTTCCTTGCTTGACTACTGTAATGACCTACTAACTGGCCTTCCTCTTTCCCGCCTCTCCCCCCTTCAATCCTTTCTAAATGCCTCTGCTAGGCTAATTCAACTCTCCTGATGCTCTGTATCTGCTGCACCCCTCTGTGAGTCCCTTCACTGGCTCCCCATTGACAGCAGAATTAAATTCAAAATTCTCACTCTGACCTACAAAGCCCTTAACAATGCAGCCCCCCCCCCCCCCCACCTGTCCTCACTCATGAACAAATATACTCCAACCTGTCCCCTAAGATCCAACAATGATCTACTCCTTGTATCTTCTACCATCACTTCCTCTCATGCTGCTAGACTACAGGACTTCTCTCGTGTAGCACCAACCCTCTGGAACGCACTTCTTTGAGCTGCCAGACATCCCCCCAACATCTCCTCCTTTAAACGCTCCCTGAAAACCTTCTTGTTCAGGGAAGCCTATCACCAAATCAGTAACTAATGAATTCCACTTGCCGAATAGTTGCTCTCATCTAACTCCACACTAACATCATTCCCACCTTTGCAGTCCCCACCTCCTGTTTCTCACCCTCCTACCCACCTAGATTGTAAGTTCCCACAAGAACAGGGCTCCCAATTTCCCCTGTATCATATTGTACTGTCCTTTTATCTTTGTTACCCGTGGGCAGCGCTGCGGAATCTGTTGGCGCTTTATTAATAAAGAAGAAGAAGAAGAATAAAATTGCAAAATCACCACTAGAGCATAGGCAGTTAAGGAATGGCAATTTTACGATGCTATGAATAGCTTGCTATGTTGAGATCCACTGAGTTGAAGTTGGAGGTCTTCAGGCAAAAAAAGAAATTTGCATGAGCGTATTTCAAAAACATTTTACAATACACGTGCAATAGAAAACATCCAGTAATAGCTGTGACCCCAAATTAGGCATACATTACGTTAGAATGAGACTACACATGAGAGAATGGGTGTAAAGGCCACAGCTCGCATTTATTAAATTATTTTCAATAAATAACATAACATATAAAATAACGAATAAAACTTGATAACATATCAACATATTAACATGTGAACCACAAAGGTGCTTGCCACAGAGATGAACCTTCCACAGGATTACATGCCAGGAACATCCCCCAAACAGCTCTCCTGCCTCTTTAGGGAGGTACCAATTTAGTGCCAACTTTCTTAACTAAACAAGCACCCCTGCTCAGCTGCGACATTAATCACTTAACTAGGGAAGGAGGGAACTTCTCTTTGCCGCTGTAGGAAATAAAGATAATGTTGCAGCTTCCGCTCCCAGGCTAAATCCCCTTACAGGCGCCTATACCACCTATCTCCACCCACTTCATTGCCGGAATTGGGGTCAAAATCTCCTCCAGTCGAGTGTCTCCTCGAGGGAGAATTTACTGTGTCAGATCTAAATATGTGCCATATGCCCACACTCACATACGAGGCTTTCTAAGAGATGCAATGGTGCTTTTTATCGAACTGATAATGAAGCAAATGCACTAATGTGAATTTCAGTTTTAACTATTAGGTCCCTTTAACTGGAAAACAACATGTATCAACCACATCATCACTGCTGTATTTTTTTTTGTGAGATACTGGTATTATATTGAATATCTTTATTTCAGATCTAGTGTCCCTCAGTTTTGTTCAGACTCATTTAGTCAAACAGGCATATTGTGTACCGCAATGATCGTGAAATTTGTTTTACAAGAATGACAAAGAAAAAAGATGAGCAGTGCACGACAAAACCCATATTTTATGTTTGTTTTACACATAACTTTAATTGTAGAAAATGGTTTGCTTATGTAGATGTTATCATGATGATATGTATAAGCAAGCTCATTTTAAATGGTCATCCACAAAATTTATTTTGGAGTATTTACCAAAACCTTTTTTATGTGATGGCAAAAGTTCTGTTTATATAGCGCTGGGCATTTAGTAATATGGCATACAATGTAACAGAGAAGCATATATTGCCTTTAAGAAAATAAATAAATTCAAAAAGAATGTTTCTAACCTGCACAACCTATGCCAATTTATTCCATATAATTAGATACCGGAAAAAAAATGAGAGAATGAAAAAGGCTGTGTTTATGTTGTTTGTACTATTCAAGAGTGGGTGGATAAAAATAAGGTACCTAGAGGAAGCACGTGCCTATAACACCATAGTATTATATTCATTTGTTATTCTAAAACCATTCATTTCATATATAAACTCTTGTATCTACTTTTGTTTTTGTTTCTATATTTTAGTTGCATAGCACTTAAGAGACAATGCAGCAAATAAGTCTTTGCTTGTAAATGACAAATAGGGGCGCATTTATCAAGCTCCGAACGGAGCTTGTGGGCTCGTGTTTCAAAAGACAGCTGCTCCATAACCCTGTCCGTCTGCTCTGATGAGGTGGACAGGAATCGCCGGAATTCAACCCGATCGAGTACGATCGGGTTGATTGACACCTCCCTGCTGGCGGCCGCGAGTCAGCAGGGGCGGCGTTGCACCAGCAGCTCTTGTGAGCTGCTGGTGCAATGGTAAATACGGAGAGCGTATTGCTCTCTGCATTCAGCGAGGTCTTGCGGACCTGATCCGCACTGTCGGATCAGGTCCGCAAGACCTTTGATAAATAGGCCCCATAGACTTAATTGAATGACTTTTAATATTATAATACAAATCAGTTTTCACATTTATATTGACTCTGCCAGTAATAAAATAAGCAAAACGTCATTATTTTGTATGTTTGTACAGTCTGTTTGCTTAAAACACCTAAGCAAATGGAAAAATACAGAAAACAGACAAATATGTGTAAAATGACTACTAAAATTTTAGGTTGAACAGTGCAACAAACCACAAACAGAATTATGAGGGTGATTCCTCTTGGTTATCAAAGGCTACATATTACACATTGTAATATACTACTAATTGTGATGCACTTTGTGTTTTCATAAATACCTGTACTAATGCCATATTGGCTATATCCTAAATGTCCACAAGTATTTCACCTATTATAAAATCAGGGGTTGATCATAATAAATAATGTCCAAGGCCTTTTTATCTCTATTTTTCCAGCCTAAAAGGCTGTGTTTTGATGCAATCACAATTGCACCTTTTTGGCTCTTTCCCTCACCTGAAATTGTGTTTTTGGATCTTCGCTAAAAACCTTATTTTTACTATGGGGCCAAAAGGTTCTTGACAATCACAATCCATTTTCAAGAGACTTTTATCCACCTTCTTGAGACCAGTTTTGACTTTTCAAATTTGATGCCTCAAGGCACTTACACCTAGATTACGAGTTATGCGCGCTATAGGGAAATTAACTAATGCAACAAAAATTGCGTTATTTAACCCCCTATAGAGCTGCCATTGCGAGTTTTCAAACAGCTAGCTTGTGTGTTCGATAAGGCTGCGTTGAGCTCCATACATCACAAAATACAAGTGCTGTTTTGACGTGCTCGTGCGCGCTTTCCCCATAGAAATCAATGGGGAGAGCGGGTCAGAAAAAATCTAACACCTGCGATCGGGGAATGAAAAGCTCTGTACCGCAGCCCCATTGATGTCTATGGGGAAAAATAAAGTTATGTTTAAACGTAACACCCTAAAATAAACCCCGAGTCTTAACACCGCTAATCTGTTGCCCCCGACATCGCCGCCACCTACATAATGTTATTAACCTCTAATCTTCCACTACTGATATCGCCACCACCTAAATAAAGCTATTATACCCTAATCTGTCACCCCCAACATCGCTGTCACTATACCAAAGTTATTAACCCCTATTCCCCTGCACCCCAACATCGCCCACACTATAATAAATCGATTAACCCCTATTCCGCCACTTCCTGACATCGCCGCAACGAAATAAAGTTATTAACCCCTAAACCTCTGGCCTCCCACATTACTGCCACTAAATAAACCTATTAACCCCTAACCCTAAAGTAATCCTAACCATAACCCTAAACGTAACCCTAACCCTAACACCGCCTAACTTTAACATAATAAAAATAGAGCTAAATTAAAACTTACAATTTTTAACTAAATAATTCCTATTTAAAACTAAATGCATACTTACCTGTGAAATAAAACCTAAGCTAGCTACAATATAACTAATATTTATATTTTAGCTAGCTTATGTTTTATTTTTATTTCACAGGTAAGTTTGTATTTATTTTAACTAGGTAGACTAGTTAGTAAATAGTTATTAACTATTTACTAACTACCTAGTTAAAATAAATACAAACTTACCTGTGAAATAAAACCTATGCTACCCTACACTAAAACCTAACATTACACAAAATAACAAACACTAAGATTACTAAAAATAAAAAAACCTACTATTACAAAAAATAACAAACAAAATTAACTAAAACAATAAAAATTATTCCTTTTCTAATACCCTTAAAATGGCCTTTTGTAGGGCATTGCCCTAAAGTTAACAGCTCTTTTGCTACAAAACAAACTCCCCCTAACAGTATACAACCCCCACCCCCCAAACCCACAAAATAAAAATAAAGTAAAACTTAATGTACCCATTGCCCTAAAAAAGGGCATTTGTATGGGCATTGCCCTCAAAAGGGCATTTAGCTCTTTTTCCTGCCATTAAAGTGCATTCAGCTCTTGTATGAAATGCCCAAGCCCTAATCTAAAAATAAAAACCCACCCCAAAACAAAAAAATACATTACACAAAATAACAAAACAAATTATCAGAAATAATAAAAATTATTCCTATTCTAATACCCATTTAGAAAAAAACCCACCCCAAAATAAAAAACCTAATCTAGAATAAACTACCAATAGCCCTTAAAAGGACCTTTTGTAGGGCATTGCCCTAAGTTAAACAGCTCTTTTATCTGAAAAAAATACAAAGCCCCACTAACAATACAAACCCTCACCCCCCCCCCAAATCCACTAAATAAAAAAAAACTTTCTAAAAAAACCTAAGCTAACCATTGCATTCAGCTCTTTTGCATTTCCCTGAAAAGGGCATTTAGCTTGTTTACGAAAAGCCCAAACCATAAACCAAAAAAAAAAAACACCCAAAAAAACCTTTAAATAAACCTATCACTAACCCCGAAGATGCACTTACAGTTTTTTAAGTCCCGCTTAAACGATCTTCATCCAGTCATCCAGGCGGTGATGTCCTCATCCAGGCGGCGAGAAGTCTTCATCCAAGTGGCCTCTTCTATCTTCATCCAGGCGGCAAAGTCCTCATCCAGACGGCGAGAAGTCTTCATCCAGGCGGCCTCTTCTATCTTCATCCAGGCGGCGAAGTCCTCATCCAGACAGAAAGAAGTCTTCATCTAGACGGCCTCTTCTATCTTCATCTGTGGCATCTTCTATCTTCATCCCGGCGGCGTAGAGCGGGTTCATCCTGAAGACATCCGGCGCAGAGCATCCTCTTCATACGGTCGCCGCCGTACACTGAATCTTCAATGCAAGGAACATGATTCAAGATGGCGTCCCTTGCATTCCTATTGGCTGATTTGAGGACTTCGCCGTCTGGATGAAGATCGTTCAAGCGGGGCTTCAAAAACTGTGGATCTTCGGGGGAATTGATAGTTTTTTTTAAAGGTTTTTTTTGGGTGGGTTTTTTTTGTTTAGGGTTTGGGCTTTTTGTAAATAAGCTAAATGCCCTTTCAGGGCAATGTAAAAGAGCTAAATGATTGAGTTAGGTTTTTATTTGGGGAGTTGGTTGGGTGGTGGGTTTTACTGTTGGGGGGGTCTTTGTATTTTACAGGTAAAAGAGCTGTTTAACTTAGGGCAATGCCCTACAAAGGCCCTTTTAAGGGCTATTGGTAGTTTATTGTAGGCTAGGCTTTTTTTATTTTGGGTGGGCTTTTTTTATTTTTATAGGGCTATTAGATTAGGTGTAATTATTTTTTATTTTGGATAATTTTGTTTGTTATTTTTTGTAATTTAGTCATTTGTTTCTTGTAATTAGATAATTTGTAATTTTTAGAGTAGTGTTAGGAATTTTTTAATGTGTAGTTTAGTTTAATTGGTAGTTAGTTTAATGTTAGTTTAATATTTATATTATTTTAATTGTTAGTAAAAACTTACACCTAGATTACGAGTTCTGCATTAGGGTTAAAAAGCAGCGTTAAGGGGTCCTAACGCTGCTTTTTATCTAGCGCTGGTATTACGAGTCAGGCAGGAAAGGGTCTACCGCACACTTTCTTTCCGTGACTCGAGGCTACCGCAAATCCCCTTACGTCAATTGCGTATCCTATCTTTTCTATGGAATTTGAACCCCTAAACCAAGGCCCCCCCACATCGCAAACCCTATAATATAAATTTTTAACCCCTAATCTTCCGACTGGACATCGCCGCCACCTACATTATCCCTATGAACCCCTAATCTGCTGCCCCTAACATCACCAACACCTATATTATATTTATTATCCCCTAATCTGCCCCCCCCAATGTCGCCACCACCTACCTTCACTTATTAACCCCTAATCTGCCGACCGGACATTGCCGCCACTATAATAAATGTATTAACCCCTAAACCGCCACACGCCCGCCTTGCAAACACTATAATAAATTGTATTAACCCCTAATCTGCCCTCCCTAACATCGCCGCCACCAGCTACCTACAATTATTAACCCCTAAACTCCCGACCCCAACGTCGCCGCTACTATAATAAAGTTATTAACCCCTAAACCTAAGTCTAAGCCTAACCCTAACACCCCCCTAAGTTAAATATAATTTAAATAAAAAAACTAAAATTACTAACATTAAATAAATTAATCCTTTTTAAAACTAAATACTTACCTATAAAATAAACCATAAGATAGCTACAATATAACTAATAGTTACATTGTAGCTATTTTAGGATTTATATTTATTTTACAGGCAACTTTGTATTTATTTTAACTAGGTACAATAGCTATTAAATAGTTAATAACTATTTAATAGCTACCTAGGTAAAATAATTACAAAATTACCTGTAAAATAAATCCTAACCTAAGTTACAAATACACCTAACACTACACTATCAATAAATTAATTAAATTCATTAACTACAATGATCTAAACTAAAATACAATTACATAAACTAAATTATAATACAACCCCCCCCCCCACTAAATTACAGAAAATAAAAAAAAAAACATTACAAGAAGTTTAAACTAATTACAACTAATCTAAGTCCCCTAATAAAATAAAAAGCCCCCCAAAATAATAAAATGCCCTACCCTATCCTAAATTACAAAGTAATCAGCTCTTTTACCAGCCCTTAAAAGGGCTTTTTGCGGGGCATTGCCCCAAAGTAATCAGCTCTTTTACCTGTAAATAAAAATACAATACTCCCCCAACATTACAACCCACCACCCACATACCCCTACTCTATAACCCACCCAAACCCCCCTTAAAAAAAAATAACACTAACCCCCTGAAGATCTCCGTACCTTGAGTCATCTTCACTCAGCCGAGCCGAATTCTTCATCCAAGCGGGCCAGAAGAGGTCCTCCATCCGGTTAAAGTCTTCATCCAAGCGGGGTAGAAGAGGTCTTCCATCCAATTGAAGTGTTCATCCAAGCGGCATCTTCTATCTTCATCCATCCGGAGCGGAGCGGCAGCATCCTGAAGACCTCCGACGCGGAGCATCCATCCTGGCCGATGACTAAACGACGAATGATGGTTCCTTTAAATTACGTTAATAGGATTCTATCAGCCAATCGGAATTAAGGTAGGAAAAATCTGATTGGCTGATTCAATCAGCCAATCAGATTGAAGTTCAATCCGATTGGATGATCCAATCAGCCAATCGGATTGACCTTGCATTCTATTGGATGTTCCGATAGTAGCGGCGACGTTGGGGTCAGGAGTTTAGGGGTTAATAATTGTAGGTAGGTGGCGGCGATGTTAGGGAAAGCAGATTAGGAGTTAATAAAATGTATTATAGTGTTTGCGAGTAGGGAGTGCAGCGGTTTAGGGGTTAATACATTTATTATAGTGGCGGCGATGTCCGGTCGGCAGATTAGGGGTTAATAATTGTAGTTAGGTGGTGGCAACGTTGGGGGGGGGGCAGATTAGGGGTTAATAAATATAATATAGGTGTCGGCGATGTTAGGGACAGCAGATTAGGGGTTCATAGCTATAATGTAGGTTGCGGCGGTGTCCGGAGCGGAAGATTAGGGGTTAATAATATAATGTAGGTGTCAGCGATAGCGGGGGCAGCAGATTAGGGGTTAATAAGTGTAAGGTTAGGGGTGTTTAGACTCAGGGTTCATGTTAGGGTGTTAGGTGTAGACTTAGAGAGTATTTCCCCATAGGAAACAATAGGGCTGCGTTAGGAGCTGAACGCTGCTTTTTTGCAGGTGTTAGATTTTTTTTCAGTCAGCTCAGCCCCATTGTATCCTTTGGGGAAATCGTGCACGAGCATGTTTTTCCAGCTTACCACTACCGTAGGCAACGCTGGTATTGAGAGTTGAAGGGAAGCTAAATTTGGCTCAATGCTCCCTTTTCTGAGGCTAACGCAGCCATTCAGACAACTCGTAATACCAGCATTGGCTTAAGGGTGCGCTGGAAAAGAGCGTTAGCACAGCGGGTCTTTACCAACAAAACACGTAATCTAGGCGTTAGTTTTTTTAATTTGACAGGTAAGTTTTACTTTAATTTAAGATAGGGAAATTGTAATTTTAATATAAAGTTAGGTGGCATTAGGTTTAGGGGTTACTAGTTTAAATTAGTTTATTGTGATGTGGGGGGTTTTCGGTTTAGGGGTTAATAGTTTAATTTAGTATATTTCGTTGTGGGGGGCTTGCGGTTTAGGGGATAATAGGTTTATTATAGTGGTGGCAGTGTAGGGCTTAATAGCTTTAGTATAGTGAGGGCGATGTTGGCGGACGGCAGATTAGGGGTTAATAATATTTAAATAGTGTTTACGATGCGGGATGGCAGTGGTTTAGGGGTAATAACTTTGGTATAGTGGCGACGATGTCGGGGAGCATAGAATTGGAGTTAATACATTTTATTAGTGGTGGAGATGTTGGGAGCGGCAGAATAGGGGTTAATAAATTTAAAAATAGTATTTGATTGTGATGTAGTAGGGCCTCGGTTTAGGGGTTAATAGGTAGTTTATGAGTGTTTAGTGTACTTTGTAACACTTTAGTTATGAGTTTTATGTAACAGTTTTGTTGCGTAAAACTCATAACTACTGCTCTCAGATGGTGGAACAGATCGTGTCGGTATAGACTGCAACGCAAGCTTTTTAGCCTCACCGCAAAACTCGTAATGGCAGCGCTATGGAAGTCCCATGAAAAAACTTCATTTTTATGCGTTCAGGACTGACGTTGCGTTACAGGCTAAAAGGCTTGCGGTACAGCTATACTGACAAGACTCGTAATGTCTGTGGTGCTATTTTAACGCTGAAATGTCCATTTTTTCAGTGTTAAAACACGAACACACAACTTGTAATCTAGTTGTTAATAAAGCCCTGCAATGGCATTTTCAACATCTTTGCAAGTATTCTAAGACTAGTGGGAAACAGTCTATTATCTAGCACATGTGCAAAGCACTCTGAAATGGCCACTGGAATAAATTTATAGGTGTATTAAATATATGAAATTGATTCAATAAAGCTCTATTATTCACTATTGTATAGGTCATCTGCAGTAGATGGGGCACACATTGACATAAGTATAGGTTCTTATACATGTACATAATATCCTCTACAGCTAAGGGGAGCTGTAGGAAATGTCACAGACATCAGGACCTCAACATGTACAAATGAAATGTAGCAATCTCCATTAATGTTTGATTCTAAGTCACTCTTGAAATAGTTGTGATTGTCACAAACAGTACTGGTGTCTTCATAACTGCCGGGCTTTCAAACAAGATCGTGCTATTGTGAGTTCTAAATGAACCTATTGCAATCCATTTCCATCTTCACTACTGCTACACCAGTTTAATGCCATTTGTATTTTGACATTATGGGCATACTGACCCCATGTTTTGTCTAAATATCATCCCCTTTTAAATACACTGAGACTTGTTCTTTGGTAAATTTTGGCCACAACCTTTCATTAAATAACCATTTTAAGAAAACATAAATAAATAAATAAATAACTCTTTATAACCACATAAAAACTTTATTAACTGGAACCAGCTAGAACACACCCCTGAAATACTAGTCCCATTTTAAATCTTTATCCTCCATTTACTTGTTGACCAGGCCATACTTTATTACCTGGACTTAAAAATAAGTCTGTTATTTTACCCACAGCTCTGAGGAACCCTGTCTCATAGAAGCTACTTAACCTGCTCTCCCACCCCATGGGGAGGTTAAACCATTTAATTATGGCCATAGTCATCTTGCTTACATGAGAGGACTAACACCCGCCATCGCTGTGATAAATATAAAAAGCAAAACACTGAAATATGGGGAGGGAGGGCAACTTGCTGTTTGCTCTAAATTTTTCTTTATTAACTGGAACCAGCTAGAACACACCCCTGAAATGCTAGCCCCATTTTAAATCTTCATCCTTCATTTACTTGTTGACCAGGCCGTACTTTATTACCTGGACTTAAAAATAAGTCTGTTATTTTACCCACAGCTCCGAGGAACCCTCTTTCCAAAAAACTACTTAACCTGCTCTCCCATCCCATGGGGAGGTTAACCCATTCACTTATGGCCGTAGTCAACTTGCTTACGTGAGGGTACTAACACCCGCCATAGGCTGGACTGACTAACAGACAGCCCAGACCCACCCCCCTCACACCAAACGTTTCAAGGCCTCTTGGAGCCCCAAGATAAACAGCCTCAGGCTGAAAACATTAAGATATACTCCATCCTTTAAATAAAATTTGCCATTGCCCACATCCTCCAAGTCCCTGTGGTGAACAACCACTCCACCTATTCTACGCATAGGCTTCGACCTGCTTATTCACCTTTTTCTGACTGTTATTCAACCTATTGTGATTAAAAGCCGCTCTCCATACCAATCTAGGAACAATATCTGACCAGACAATAGTCAAAGTTGGAAAAAGCTCCATTAATATAGCCATATCTCTCTTGATCCTAAATACCAGTTCTCTCTGTGGTAAAAAACCTAGGTCGTTACCCCCCGCATGAACCACCAGAATATCTGGAGGAGAAAATTGTCTGGCTTAATCAACGACCATCTTCAATACCTGGTCCCATTTGAAACCCCTTACTCCAAACCAATTTACAATCACTTTCCTCCTATCAAAACCCAATTGCAGGCCATCCGTCTTGACTTCTGGAGTTTTCCTGGCCCAATAAATAAATGAGTGTCCAACCACCCAAACTCGTACAGGACCTACAACAAGATAAAACAGACAACCATAAACAACTGAAACAACTTAAACTCTCAAATGTGGACGTACATAAGAACGAAAATTGGAAGAGTTCCACCTTCCCACCCCCTTAAAAACATCCTCGCTCAGCCCCAGAACAGCTACCTCAGTGGCTGCCCCAATCCTGAAGGAATGTGATCCAAAGTCACTTGGATTTAAACCCAACTCCCCCATGGCCCTCGTAAACACAGCTCTGAACTGAAATTGTGATAGAACCCCCATTGGGAATAACACTACAGACCTCCCCTTCCCCAACTGATCTGTTTTTGACTTTCTGATGTAAATGGACACTTGTGAGTCTGTAACCACCACATCTTCAACTCCCAACCCCATGGGATTATTTATTACAACTGACTAATTTGGAAATTAAAAATTCCCCAAAAAAGGCCAACACAAATGCGGCCATGAACAAGGACACCTCGTAATCATTCACACACACTGCTGGCAAGACTTCCAGCAACCTAACCAATAACGAAAAGGAAACCGGGCACCATTCATCATTCTGACGCCCTGCCTCCTTTTTTTATTCCTTTAACAATTTGATGAACACAAAACAAATTAGTCAAATCCTCAACATTTAATAACTTAAAACGAAATGCCAATGCTGCCAATTTTTTTATCAACCATAGATAGAGACAATCCGCAATCACCCCACTTCCACAGCCATTGTAGCAACACACCCACACAGGCCCTGTCACCATCCACAAAGCCACTACCAGCAAGTAGCGCCTCCCATTCAGACCAGACTTTAGCATATGCCGACCATGTGCTCTTTGCTAAGGAAGACCAAGCAAAATTTGCTAGTCCTCCATACCAAGGTCCCACAACCTCACAGGAAAGGACTTCCCCACCTTGTCTGCCTGAGGTGGCAGCTCCCAAAAGCGTTGCCACTGAAATCGAGAAAGGGCACCAGCTACTGAGTAATCAACCCCGGCTATATGTTTTGCCCTTACCATCGCACACAAACACCCTCAACAATCTGATAACCAGAGTTGAAGAAGCAGTTGAAGTGTTAATCGCCATGACAACCCCCATGTTGTCCATGTAGAATAGCACTGACCTGTTCTCAAAAGTTTTAGCCCATACATACATAGCAACCAATATTGGAAACAACTCCAGATAAACCAAGTTTTTTAGCAGCCCAGCCTCTTTCCAATTGCTCGGCCATTAAGCAGCGCACCATTCATTTAAAAAAATTGCTCCAAAACCTACACTACCAGCTGCATCAGTAGGCAGCCCCAATTTCACACATAATTCTGGGAGCCTGAATCAATGCACACCCGTTAAAATCATTATGGAAGTCTGCCCATATCCTGAGGTCACATTTTAGCTCCTTTGAAAGCCTAACAAAATGATGAGGACGACATACCCCAGCCGTAGCCAAAGCTAGCCACTTACAGAAAATTTTCCCTATAGGGATAATGCAACATGCAAAATTAAGTTTCCCTAACAATGATTGCAATTCCCTCAACTTCTACTTCTTAGCTTTCAAAAAAAGACACAATCACTCTTTGCAAGTCAGAAACTTTGTTTTCTGGAACCTGTATTCCATGTTATCAGAATCAATCATGATACCTAGAAAGCTGAGCACCGTAGAAGGGCTTTCTGATTTTTCCCCGGCTATAGGCACCCCGGATTCACCAGCAATTTTGCAAAAAGTATCTCTTAACTTTTAACAAACCGAGGAGTCAGCCGGCCCGACGAACAAAAAGTTGTCCAGATAGTGGACCACAGATGAAAAACCTGACTGCTCCCAAACACCCGATTATAAGAATGAGCTGAAAATCTCAAACAGTGATCATGAGATGGAGCACCCCATCGGGAGACACTGGTCCACGTAAAATGCTCTGTCAAAGAAAAACCCCAGTAGCCTGTGCCAAACCAGGTGAACCGGCAGGAGACGACGGTCTCAATATCGACCTTAGCCAACAATGCGTGCTTCCCGGCATCCCTAACCAATGCCACCTCCTGGTCAAAAGAAGCATATTTAACAGACGCTAACTCTACCAGAATACCATCGTTCACAGATTGCCCCTCGGGATACGAAAGATGATGGATTATCCGAAATTTTCACCTATCCTTTTTTGAGACAACACCAAGTGGCGATATATGCAAACCCTCAATTGGAGGGGAAGCAAATGGTCCTGCCTGTCACCTTCCTTTACTATCTTTTCCCTCACCACATGCAGCTCAGTACCACCAACCAATAGAATAACAAAACCATATGTGAACCCATAAAGCAGTGTGGCAGCTTTTTCAAAGTAACCCTGCCAATTGCCATACCGGCCTAGCCACCGCTCCATCCTTTCCACTTTGATTGGAGTTGTCCCCTTGTCATTCTGGTCTACTGGGCATTTTTCTTTATTGAAACACTTTGCATAGGGCTGTCCACCCCTACATCCCAAGCACTCGTGGTGAAATTTGCAAGAAGCAGCCCACTTGCACTGTCCTTCATTAAAGGCAAGCACGATCTGGACATAGCCGTGTCTGCCACCCTGAAATTTGAACTATCTTTTACTTTATTACCCACACCATGTAGCTGGTTAGCCAGACCTGACTGAACCAACTGAACGGGCCTTGTAGCTGCCCCAAGCCCCTCAGACCACTGTTCACCTGAAGCCGACATCGTATTTGGTGCCTGTACCACAACCTTCTCTGGGACCTATGCCCTGGCAGCGGGTGGAGAAGGCGCTGTAACCATCCCTGATGCCTCCACCCTCCTCAGCAACTCATTAATACCTTCCAAAATTCTAATTGAAGCAGAGTCAGTGGCAGACCACTCATGGCCCACACCTCGACCCACTTCCCTAAAATGTACGGATTGGTTCTGCTTAACTGCAGCAGCTGCCATATCCTTCCCTGTAGTCACCTGCTCTTGCCCTGTCCATATGGCGCTCTGGTCCATTTCCACAGACTGTAAAGAATCTGATTGTACCTGTAAAATAGTAGGATATGACATATCCCCATATGGCAACAACAATTCCCCTTGAACCTGTCCTGAGGGATAAGCCATCCTAACAGATTAACACCCCTTAGTTCTCTTACCACCAGAGGCCCCGCACCTTTAATAAATTCCTGAACCCAAGCTCGCCATTTTACACCTCCCAACCTTGCAGGACTCAGTATTCCCCCTTGGAACCTCAGGGGTAAAATTGGTAACAGTCTTAGCTCTCCTAACTGAATCCCTTTCTACCTCAAATCTCACCTCCCTCAATCCCATTGAAACTCCTGCACCTACCCCACAGGCTGCTGAATCGGTCACACCCAAATCAGCACCGTCATCAGGGTCCAATCTAATTGACTCCATCCATGAATCAGCCAGATGGAAGGCATCTGCCTCTTCTCCATCTAATACCTCCGCCTCTCTGAAAACCTTTTGATGGGCTCCGGACTAATCTGCTGAAGAATGAATGTTAGAAGCGGATACATTCACAAACCTTCTTCCCCCATCAGGACAACCACTATCCCCAGTGGACCCCCATAACAAATGCTCCCTTGTGTCCCTCTGAGGACCATGCCCAGCCCTCAAATGCCCAATGCCCTTACGCCTATTCTTTAACTGAGGGGAAGGTGGTAAAAATTCTTTGCCATCTGAAGGGCTGGAGAAGGACCCAATTATCCCTTCCTCTAATCTGGATCTCTTGAGGCCCCTCCCCTGAACACCCCTCCTATTATGACCTCTAACCCTGGAAAAGCCAGCAACAGAAGATTTCCCCCTAGATTTAACTCCCCTGGATGCCCTTGCACCATACCCTGACCTACTAACATTTCCATTCAAAGGCCATCTCTGACCGTAGAATGTAGACTCCGCACTAGCACCCCTTTTTGCCACCCAGAAAATTAGTGTGGGCACACTACCTCCCCATTAGCAGGACCCACTCTTACAGCAGGACTTACAGGATCCAAATCAATAACTGTATCAATGTCCCTAACAGGGGAGGAAAGCTGAACTGCGCTCCCCATCTTCACGTGGCTGACATGCTCCTGTCCTCCACTGCCCCCTTCAGGCTCACTAAAGCCGTCAATTTAGTCTGGGCTAACAACCGTCTCCTGTCCCCCATCAGGTCCTTCCGGACCGTGTCAAATGTCCTGCTCCCTTGTCTCACCTGCCCCAGTCGCCTCCTGAACCAAGTGCACGTCCGCCTCCACCAACATCAGAGACGACCATACATGCTGCATCTCCAGCTGAACCTGGAGAGACGGTGTCTACGGCTTGACCATGACGTACTCCTCTCACTGCATCACCGACCTGCCTCTTCCGCTTCCTGACAGCCTGAGGGCTGAGCTTTCTAGGGGTGCGCGATTGCGCAACCGCAATGGGAAGAACAGAGGCCAGCTGATCCTGCATCCAGCCAGATCCCCTCTCCTCCATTAACTCCCTAAGCCTCCTGAGCAGTTCCTCAACTTCCATGATAAGAAATTGCAAACTTACACGGAGCTGCTCAACTTGCTGCCTGCTCTAAATTGTTCTTCCTCAAAGATATCTGCCACTCCTTTCTCTTACCCCACGGCCTCATTAAGACCCCACCTCTTTTACGTCATGAGGACTGTCTCCTTCCAGGGGTCAAAGGCCCCTTCCTGCTACTCTGTGCTTTGTACAGGGGCTAACTTGAGCACACCTGCTCAATTGTTAAATAGTTTTATTGTTTGTAAATGCACTGTTTTCAGTTTGGCATATTCTTAAAAAAAATGTGGAGGCCAAGGGTTCATATTAAAAGGACTTATGATATCTTCTTATACTGGATGTTAACACTGCTCCCTCCCAACATGCTACCTTCATAGAATATGTTCAAATAGGATTGCGCCTTTGTAACCAGGTTTTTATAGGGAGTACGTTCTACAGTGCTTGCACCTACATTAATAAACGTCTAAATGGGATTGGGCCTTCATGAACGTGGGTTCAATAATGTAGGAGCAAGCAGTGTAAAATGCACTGTTGTGAGTCCATTCCAGTCAAACATCTTTGCATATACCATATCCCTTAAAACCACTGTTAAAAGATTTATTTTAATAATAAAAATATATTTTACTTTTAATATGTATAAATGTGAGTGAAATACTTTGGGCTAGATTACGAGTGGAGTGCTATTTAGCAATTTTGCTATAGCATGAATTGCGCTAGCGGTAAACTGTTTGTGCACGTTGAGTTGTGCTGGTATTACGAGTTGAAAGTAAAAAGTTATTGTTTCCATGCTTACCCGACTCATAAAAAGAACACCTTAGTTGCGTGCTAACCTGAATTGCCATAAGACCCCTACTCTAATAGCCCCTAAACTGCCACATAGCCCAACACAAAGTCCCCACTACACTATTATTATTATTATTATTCTTTATTTATAAAGCACCAACAGATTCCACAGCGCTGTCCATGGGTACAAAGATAAAAGTACAGTACAATACAATATAAAAGACACCAGACAAAGTTTAGCAAACAAATACAGGGGGGGAATTGAGGGCCCTGTTCCCATGGGAACTTACAATCTTGATGGGTAGGAGGGTGAGAAACAGGAAGTGGGGACTGCAAAGGTGAGAATGATGTTAGTGTGGAGTTAGATGAGGGCAACAATTAGGCAAGTGGAATTCATTTGTTACTGATTTGGAGATAGGCTTCCATGAACAGAAAGGTCTTTAGGGAGCGTTTAAAGGAGGAGAGGTTAGGGGAGAGTCTGAAGGCTTGAGGAAGTGCATTCCAGATGGTTGCTGCCGCACGAGAGAAGTCCTGTAGCCTAGCATGGGAGGAGGTGATGGTAGAAGATGCAAGGAGCAGGTCATTGTTGGATCTTAGGGGGGCGCTGGAATATATTTGTTGATGAGTGAGGACAGGTGGGGGGAGGCTGCGTGGGTAAGGTCTTTGTAGGTCAGGATGAGAATTTTGAATTTAATTCTGCTGTGGATGGGTAGCCAGTGAAGGGACTCGCACAGAGGTGCAGCAGATACAGAGCGTCGGAAGAGGTGGATTAGCCTAGCAGAAGCATTTAGGATGGATTGAAGAGGGGAGAGGTGGGAGAGAGGGAGGCCAGTTAGTAGGTTATTACAGTAATCAAGTCAGGAGATTACCACTACTAACCCCTAAACCGCCAGCCCCCAATGCACACCTCCTAACCTAACACCCCCTAAGTTAACCAAAAATAGACTAACCCTACCTTTATTTATTTTTATTTTTTGTAACTTAGTAATTTTTATTTTTTGTAACTTATTGTTTTTTATTGTTTGTTAATTTTTAATTGTAGATTTAAATAATTTGAGTAGGGTTAGGTTTTTAAATATGTAATATAGTTAATTTAATTGGTAGTTTAATGTAATTTTAGTATAATAGTTAGGGAGGGTTAATAGTTTAATAAAGTTTATTTTAATTCTAAAGGTAAGTTTTAATTTATTATAAGATAGGGATGTTGTAATTTTAATGTAAAGTTAGAAGGTTGTTAGGTTTAAGGGTTAATAGCTTAATTTAGTTTATGGCAATGTGGGGGGCTGGCAGTTTAGGGGTTAATAGGTTTAGTTAATGGTAGTGATGTGGGAGGTTTTTGGGGTTAATAATTTTATTACAGTAGCGGCGGGGTCCGTGAGCAGCTGGATAGGGGCTAATAACATTATTTAGTGGCGGCGGAGTCCGGGAGCGGCGGGATAGGGGTTAATAGCTTTTATTTATGTGGCGGCGGTGTCGGGGCAGCAGATTAGGGGTGTTTAGACTCTGGGCTTATGTTAGGGTGTAGGTGTTGACGTAACTTGTTTTCTACCATTGAAATCAATGGGATATCTGGCAGCATGGAACATGAGCTTTCGCTGCTTTCAGACTCCATTGATTCCTATGGCATCCGTGGCCTCCAGGGTGGCGGATTGAAAACCAGGTACGCTGGGCCAGAATAGTGGCGAGCGTACCTGTTAGAAATTTGTTAACTTGCAAAAGGTGTCAGATAGTGCTGAATTTGTATTTGGGACATCTGTAATGACGTAATCATAGATCTGTGTCGGATTGAGACCAGCGGATCGTATGTTACTTCACAAATTTCAACTTTTGCCAGTCTGTAGGCTTTGATAAATAGGTTGAATCAAGCTCGCCACAATTTTACTGCGTAATTACGGCGTATCTGCGGTTGACGGCTTGAAAAATAGGCCTCTAGGCCTTTATTTGAATATGTTTTACATTTGTTTTCATATACTTTTATTCTAGCCATTAACAACTTATTTCCGATTTCCAGTTGCCCTGACTTTTATAGTGCAGGGTAAAAAGAATTTCAGCCACACCAATATTCTCTGAAAAATTTTTTTTTTTTACCATTGACTTGTAATACCAGATGTGCGTTATTCTTAGCAGGGACCGCATGATTTATAGTGCACTCTGCATTAGCAATAGCGCTCCACTTGTAATCTGGGCCTTAATCATTGAGTGCCTAAAATTATTTTCTAAGAACAAAGAAAATTCAGTTTGGACATATGGATGGCCAGGTAAAATGTTTACCAGAACGCCTTGTGTCCAGGAGCTTTAGATAGGTCAAGTCTCCAAATGCCTGTGGTATAACTAGCACTGCCCTATCATAATTGTAACAGTGATGAGCATATTAAGAATAATTCCATAGCCTAATAAATACCTTAATGTCATTGTTATGATGCTAAATATGATAAATCTCCCAAAAAAAAAAAAAAATTTAAACCACATGGAAAATCATTTACTAACATTGGCTTTTTCTCATGGTTATATATTTTAACCTGGTATAATAAATGTTGGATTTCATCCATTAAGTAAACCCTGCCCACAGGAGCAAGAACTCTAGCAGTATAATACAATACTTGTAGACGCTATGGGACTAGAACTGTATAAATGAAAAAGTACAAGTCAGGAAGGTCAAGTGCATCCTGAATCAGTTGTATAAGCATGAATAATTTAGATGCCGTTTCCTATTAAAATAATAATATTTTCAGTCTGGGCTTTATGATGTGAGCAAAGTTTGCTGAATATCCGTAGTTCAAGGTCTAAGAAGACAAAACAGTGAAAAATACTGTGATTGGAAATGTACTGTCCAACAAAAGCCTTTTTGTGTGACTACATATTGTACAACTCTGAGCAATGTGTTTTGCTCAGCTTCGCTTTTTAAAAGGGACAGTAATTACAAGATATTTCTCTTAACATATAAGCCAAGTATAAACGTTTTTTTTAAAAAACAAATGAACATCCTTTTTAACTGCATTTTTTCAATAGCCAGACTGCCCCCTACCATTTGCCTTTTTTTTTCAAGGCACTTCAAGTTCTAAAAATTTAAAACCCCACAATTTTCAGTTGAATACATAATAAAAACACTGTATAATGCAAATTTTACTCTATAGGTCCGAATTATCATTGTGCGAGCGGACATGATCTGATATTGCGGTTAATGTCCACTGCACATCGATAAATGCTGATAGCATACACTCTCTGCATTTATCATTGCACCATCAGTTCTTGCTGGTGCAATACCCCCCTCTGCAGATTTGCGCCCAGTCGGCCACTAGCAGGGGGTGTCAATCAACCCTATCATATTCGATCGGGAGGATTTCTGTCCGCCGCCTCAGAGCAGGCGGACAGGTTATGGGGCAGCGGTCTTTAGACCCCTGCTATATAACTTGTGTTTCTGGCGAGCCTGAAGGCTCGCCAGAAACACGGGGCACGTACGGAGCTTGATAAATATGCTCCTATATGTATAGCATTTTATAAACAAAAATCTCAAGGCATTTACTGTACTGCATTTCCTGGATGCTGATACAAATCTTGCATGTGATACTATCTTATTTTTATTATTATGATGACCATAGGTATTATTCACTGAGATTACTGAACTCAAACATGTTGTCACTTAACACGCTACCATCTGTTTGCTAGTTATTACAGTTAACATCAATAATTTCACCTGACACATAAAACATTCCTTCCCCAGGACATACAGAATGACTATAAAACCAGGACCCCCTTAGGGAATGCAGATTAACAAGATAAAAGCATTTGTTGCCATGTGCAAAACCTCTTGTGGCATTAGATTATGCTCTTAAAAATGCAATAGCTATAAAAGAGAGAAGCTAGTATTTCCCTTTATTTTTCTAGATTTTAGCATTTACTGGTTAAGTTAATAAATATATTGAGCAGCAGAGATATTTTTGGTAAATGCTGAACAAAACACATATTCGTCTTCTATGATTCATGGAGGTTATCAACTATTTTTTTAATAGTGAAGAAATAATATTATCCATCTACTAACTGGACAAAAATTATAAAAAAAAATACTCTGTCATAATTTAAATAAAAAATTACCTTCTGGTCTTTTAAAAAAAAATAAAAAAAAAATAGCACACCACATTTAAAACACAACAAACAACTACTATATATTATACCAACACCCTTGATGCATTATTTTTCTAACAGGTAGCCCCAAAGTAATGCCCCTTAAAGAGGGGCATTTGACTGTAGAGCAAGTCTAGTGACAAGGCTGGATCTATAGGCCCAATGATCTAAAGCTCTTTGTTGTTGCAAGGTTGTCTCCATGTCTGTGAGTTTTGATATTCAGGCCCTATATGGGGAAAAGGGGATGGTGTTAGAGAGGAGTGATTAAAAAAAAACTGGAAGAGGTTGATCTTTTCCAAACATTCAAGGCTTGCAAAGCAGAATTCAGTGTTGGCATTTAACATGCCGCAGTTGGTTGCACAAGCATAGGGTTTGCCAATCATACTGGATGAGTCCAGGATGATTTATCTCCACCAGAGGTTAAGAAGTGCAGTGGTTAAGTAACAGTGATCTTAAGACTTGCAGTTGCAGACTTCACCCCCAAGGATCCAAAGCTGCATTTGCAGTTTGAATAAATGGAGCCTATAGTATTTATTGCTGTGAGGAAGACAACATGTAATGTTAATTGAAGTCTGGGATATTGCATGACAGGCAGAGAAGGTTAATTGTGGTTTTTGGTGGTAGCTCAGAATCCATTAAAATGGGGGTTATGTTGAACTATTTGTTTTTGAACCACTGTAAAAAGAAAGCACTACTTAAAAGCTGTTGTATGATAGCTAAGAAGTGTCTGTACTAAAAATAGGTTTACCATAGCGTTGTGGGCTGCTGCATATAACATTGGCTGTTGTTGTTACTATGTTATTTTGACTCCTATGTTGATTGTTAGCTGCCACAATGTGCTGTGTAACTGTTGTGAGGCTTGAGTATGATGGTCACTATCAGGGCTGGACTGGGAATAAAACACAGCCCTGGAACACTTGGAGACCAGTCTTATTATCCGTTGAGTCAGTATAATGCACACACATACATTTTCTCAAAGGGCATTACTGGGATACTCCCCCAATATTTTTTTTTTCAAGAATTATATTATATAAGCTTATTTAAAAAAAAAAAAAAATGCTGTTATATTCCCCCTAAACCCCCACTTGCATCCATTAATCACCCTTTTAATTTGTAGCTTTCTGGCCCCGGCTGCTGCAGCCCACTGAGAGATCTCCTAGTATCCTAGTAGGCCAACCTGCCTTGGCCACTATAATTAATGAAAGGGATATAGCTTTATAGTAGCTCTGTCACAAATAGTAGCAGAAAGCATAGTATTTCCCAATGTTATAAAAATAATGATTTTTGCATGTTGAACTTTTATAATGGTTGTCATGGTAACCCATATTTTTTTCTTCTTAAACATTAGTCTCTGCTTTAACCTCACCTGAAGGCATAATTTTAATAATTCAGATTTTCTACCATTAGTCAGAGAATGAAGTGTTTCTAATTTTCTCTATTAGGTTTCTTTGCTAATAAACAGTAGTAATAATAATGACAATTATAATGTTAATGAAAATAAAAGCAGCACTATCCCTATTGGAATAGACGTCATTAACAAAATAGACTTTTTAGATTAAAACCCCATTTGTTTTTTATATTGTTTATTTGTGTTTATTGTATTGAATTCAAAAATTAAAACCCATGATGAGAGACTTAATGAAAATGCATGCAAAAATCAAATGTACAATTTGCTTTCTTAACCCTGCTATTTTCTCTTCAAAACCCCAAACGGTCCTGTTTGACACTTAATACAGCACATTGCAACCTTCTGTGGTAGTGGAAGGCTTAGATACAATGAATGGAAGTTGAATCCTACCCTGGAGGTTGCCATGGATACAACATAAGAGCTATTATGTGTTCTTTCTTGAGATGAAGACTTAAATGTTTTCAGAGTTTAATGAGCTGAAATAGTCACATTACCTTTTTATCAGTGTACTTTATATTATGGTTCTACAATAGTGCAGCCATAGTTTAAGTTCAATTGAAGACTCTATTATATACTTGATTTTCAAATCTATAGAACTCTTGATGGTAATAATGAATTTAGCTGAAAATAGTCTGTGTCTCAATCGTTATAATCACAATAACTCTAGAACTGTAAAAAAATAATGGTTTGGTAGTGTTTTTTGTGAAGATGAAAAGGTACATTTTTTTACATTGTTTAAATGGGAACAGTTTAAACACAGCTGCGGGCAAAACCAGTAAACAGTAAATAAATCAATGTTTTTGTGCATAGGTATGTAAAAAAAAGAAAGAAAGAAAAAAGTGTGTAATGACTAGAGATTTTCTTATGCATTGTTAGAGTTTTTACAACAGCTCAAGTTAGTATATACAGAATGTTTTACATACAAATAAACTTTTATTTTCATTGACACATAATTTTGCTGTACAAATGTTTTGGTATTTAGTCATGTGCAGTATGTACAAAGATCAAAGGTTCTATGTTTTACTTTAAAAAAGAGACAAGCAGGCCCATTTATCAAGCTCCGTATGGAGCTTGAAGGGCCGTGTTTCTGGCGAGTCTTCAGACTCGCCAGAAACACAAGTTATGAAGCAGCGGTCTAAAGACCGCTGCTTCATAACCCTGTCCGCCTGCTCTGAGCAGGCGGACAGGAACCGCCGGAAATCAACCCGATCGAATACGATCGGGTTGATTGACAGCTCCCTGCTGGCGGCCGATTGGCCGCGAGTCAGCAGGGGGCGGCGTTGCACCAGCAGCTCTTGTGAGCTGCTGGTGCAATGTTAAATGTGGAGAGCGTATTGCTCTCCGCATTTAGCGAGGTCTTGCGGACCTGATCCGCAGTGTCGGATCAGGTCCGCAAGCCCTTTGATAAATGTGCCCCAAGGTGATTTGAAATATTATAGATTTAAAAAATTGTGTATGGCATAAAGTCATTTATATAGAATATAAAAATACTTATTGTGAAAAATGTCCATAAAATTAAGTTACTCACCTGGTACCATGTATAGGAACTTCTGCTTATTTTGAATTGCTATTTGAATATAATGTTATAATGATCTTATGTGGTGCTATGGAAGGTTTGTAGGGTTAGGAATGTGTAGTAGGTGCTATGTGCAGTTTTTGCACTGCTATGAAAAGATAATTCTTTTATAATAGGGTGTTATGTTGCAAAATGTTTCAAGCAATGAGGTATGCTCAGTAGGCTGTTCATGTTGTTTGTTTTTAATTGAAATTGAAAAAAACTATCTTTTAAAATCCCTTTTTTTATTACAGCTGCCATGACCTGGGTAAAGTTCTTACACATATTACAAAGAAGCTTCAAGTACAATGCAAATTAATCATAAATACAAATTTTACTTAAAGAGTTAACTTTCCATTAACAGCTTGATGATATGGGTACTAGTGTTTGAAAGGGGCAGTGTACTGTTAAAATTTCTCCCTTTTAATGTGTTCCCAAGGATTCATTTTACCTGTTGGAGAATATTATTTTCAAATATCTCCTTTACCTTTATTTCATAATTTGAAATATCTGTTTTCCTGTTGAAATCTCCACCTATACTAAATATTTCAGTACTGCAGTTAATGGTTACAAAAAAGCTATATAAATAAAAAGCCTTTAGAAGAAATCAATCTTCCAAAGGGGGTGGGATGGAAGAGAGATCGGTCCTTTTTTTTTAAACAGATTTAAATACGGTGAACTCTTATCTGCTGCTATCCATAATACACTGTTCTTTTAAGAAGCATGAGTGTTATTCATAGATCTCCCTGAGCCATCCAGCCACAATAAAATATATCTAATTACAATTGTCAACTGAGTACCCAGCCCAGCCATACTTAACTCTAACTGTGTCTTCTTCCACCACAGTAATCCTTAAACACCCAAGGGTCTCCTTTCACCCCCGCCCCGCAATACCACCAACACCCTAGTTACCACCAAATATAACCCATCCTGCCTCTGCAATTCCTTCCTAAAATTCATGAGCTTCTGCACTACAAATATATGCATGCAAAACTAGAAGTAAATGCAAGGTAAAGTACACTCAAACAGTATACTTGTATTTGTATTTTTTTTTTTTTTTAAATGTTGTCATTAGTGTCAATTGAGGGAGAGTCAATTGAGGGAGAGTCACTCTCAAAATTATTTTGGGGGGAATTCTGCAAACTATCTCAATATGGGCCAGATTACAAGTTGAGCGCAAAATATCGCTTCCACGGAAAGCAATATTTGAGCTCAACTTAGTAATACCAGTGCATGCAAATTTGCCCTGGTTTACAAGTGAGATACAATATGAAAGCGACCTTGCGTTCCCATTGCACGGAAGCATTGCGCTCACAAGAGCACACTTCCATAGGCTCCAATGGGAGCCTCGTTCTCATGCCATGAGACACGGCATGAGAACTAGTGCAGCGAAGGAGGTAAGTTGTGCAGTGATGGGCAGCAAATATAAATATATATGTACATATTAACATATAAATATATATATGTATATAACCATATACATATGAATTTAATGGGAACAAACAGTCCCCATGGACCACAATGTAACTTCAATTTTCAGTGCTGTTTTTTTTTCTAACACCCCCCACCCGCCAACTTTAGCTCCCGAAAACTGCTTAGTGCAGTTTAAAATAAAAAGGGACATCACACCTTTTTGGGGGGGCAATTGGAGGACATTTAAAAAATTACCCAGAGGTCTGAAAGGGGTTGACCAGAATAAATCTTTCTAGCCCCTAAACACTGCATTAATGAATTATTATTTAATTCTTTGTTATTTGAGTTTCTAACCCAGATCTATAGATTTGTTTTGTTCTAAACAAAGCTACCTGCATTTTCTGGAGCGAAAGCAAGTTAAGCACATTCACTGCAGTGTTTTCCCTTTTTAAAGAAATTAATCAGACTGTTAGATTAAAACTAAACAATAATACAAGTAGAAATATAAAGTACATGATTAAGAAAAGAGTGAGTTATACTGTTTCTTCCAGTTATTTAGTTGGATGTATACTTTATATCTGGACAGCTACTAAAGTTAAACAACCATTCAACATCAACTCTTGGTGAGATCAAAAAAGCAATTTTCTAAGCCTTAGTGTTTACAGAAAAAAAAACATAGAACAATGAGACACTGTACTTTTGCTGTCATTTAAACCAACATGCAGCTGTTCCATGAGATGTAAGCAAATCACTGACAAAGCTTCCCTCATCTGTTCAGAGATTCTGTATCTCTGGCAGATAGAATTAGACTGATTTAGATTTAGTATTAAACGGTAGATGTCCTAAAAATACAGAGGCACATTCACTGGTACATTTACGAAACAATGATGGAGGAGTTATAAGGTGTCTCCCTCCCCTCAGGAATACATTTTATTTTTATCCTGTTTCTTTGTGAAAAACTGATGGCTTATCACATGCCTGTTAAGTAAAGTTTAGAGCATGATCTTTGCAATGTAATTCAATCAGGGCATGCTATTTTCCATTTGAAAGCAGCTAGCATTAAGGGAAAGAAAAAGAAAAATAATAGTCTCAGTTAATGCATATTATCTATGACTTACTATGTGCTCTAGTAACAGGAGTTTCCATAGATAAAATTCAGCACAGTCATGAAGCACAGCCAAGCAATCCTCTTCAATAAGCAATCTATTATCTATATGCATATAAATTACAGCATTTCCCAGCACTCCAAGCAAGCGGGAGAACCATAAATGTTGCCAGCTTAAAAATACACACTTAATTGTCCTTTTGAAGTATATTAAAGCATTCAGTAAAGCTAAAGATGAAAACATGTTTTCATAACAAACAGTAACACCAGAACAAGGGGTCATGATCTTAACTTTGAATGCAGTAGGTTCAAGAATGTCAGAGTTAGGCATATTAGTATTCTTGGAATAAACAGCTTAAGTGTGAAGAACAACCTATTGCTCTTCTTCACACTAAGCACAGAGTGCAGAAGATGACATGGTTTTATCCAATATGGATCCTTCTTGTGAACCCAATGCACTGCCAATAAGGAGACTGACTCATCATTCGAAAGGGGAGATTGACCACTTTCAATTGGTGGGTCACTTGTCCCCTTGTGATGCAGATGGTCACTCTTTAGCACAGTGATCTCCAAAGAAAAGGATACTCCAGCCATGGCAGTTTAATGTAAAAAGACCTTTATTGTGCCATGATCCACAAGAAAACAAACAAACCCTCATTAGGTCCTCTGACATGACTAAGGACCTAATGAGGGTCTGAAACATTGTTTGTTTTCTTGTGGATCATGGCACAATAAAGGTCTTTTTACATTAAACTGCCAAGGCTGGAGTACCCTTTTCTTTGGAGATTCATTGACATGGAGGGGGTGGCTGCCTCCTGGCTCCTGTGCCTATTTGTTTGTTTGCTGTTCCCCACCCTTTGCTTGTTTTAGCACAATGATCACTTGCCTCACTAAAAATTAGGTCAATTTTAGTTGTAGGGGGTGGGGTGATGTTCACAGAGCCCCTATTTCTCCCTCTGATTTAATTAGAGGTCTATGAGACCCCTCATATGATCGAGGGAACCCCCCTCTTGTTCATTTTCACATGATAACCATGATAATGGTGATAACCTGCCCCATATACACACCTGTAATAGTATTTGATTGGGAGAAGGGGGCATTTACTATCCTATTCCTTAACCCTTTACCTGCTAATCTGTTTCACAACCCCATGCTGTGCTGTTTAGACAATTTTAGATGCTGTACACATTTAGCACCACTAGAAGTAATTTTTCAGAGAGAAACACGCAAACTATATATTGTTTTTTTTGCAGCAGACCTAGAAGATTCAAACTATACCATTATTTTATGTATATATCATGATATGTGAGAAATTTGCAACACAAATTTAAAAACAGTTTTGTAAATAATAGTGTATGCTTTTTTAAACTATACAAGCTTTAAAACAAAGGGTCTGTAAGCTTTTTTTTTTATTATTATTTTTATTGAGGTATTCTACAAAAACATAACAGGGAGAGTGCATTAGACAGTTTCAATGTGGACATAAATATACAGGTAATGTTGGTGATTCACAGGTCAATAAAGCAGCATACTTATACATATACATATGTCAAAGTTATATTATCAGTACTGTGCCATGCAAACATCTAATTGCAACCAAATAAGTAAAACCTCAGTTTTCTAATATAAGGTAGTATGAATCTCCCCTTGAACAATAAATTATAAAAGATAAATGATCCTCCCTATTGTTCTGTGGGAGCCGCTCTTGGACTTCCCTAATTGTATCTTTAACATGATGGGGGGTTTTGGAGGGGAAACAAAGAAACAAAAACAAACAGGGCCACTCTTGGACCCTTAGAACAAATAGGAAGGCTCTTGGTCCTTAGGAATCAACTTAGTGTGGTTGTCATATGATTACCCTGATGGAGAGGTATAAAGGAAAATACTATAAGCTAAGTATATGGAATCCTGTATGCACCTACTATATGTTTCCATGGTATCTACATTTAAAGTTTGGGGTTCCGTGGCTATCACTCAAGGGGATTAGGATTAAGTGGTCAATAACAACAAATTTCTTAGTTATATCAGGAAGGGAACTATGCCACCTAGGTATGTCCTGGGAGTTTAGTTCCAATAGAGAATAGGCTGTATAGTATAAGCGACCTCTAACTAACTAATGCCCTATCACAGTGATCTTTTTATATATAGGTATATTTGCATCTACATACTAAACATCTCTGCTAGTCATGCAACAGTCCTCCTTATTACCAAACAGACACATATCTATATATACATACCCCCACATATATAACTGTATATGTACACATCCACGCACACACACAGAAACATGCCCCCACATTTATATATACACTCTGATATATAGCTATAGTCCATGGGCACAAAGGGAGACATAGGTCCAAGTCTAAGGAGCAAGGGTAACATGTGTACTTATTAGGCTCAAACCAATGAATACATCATAATATATGTAGACCATGTATAGAGTATTGTCCCAAACTATCAGTACAGTGCACACATAATTTTATATGCTTAAATGCTAACCATTCACTGAGCTAACTGTATTAATATAAACATATTTGTGATAGAATAAATATCACATAGCATGCTTTCTAATATAGGGACCAGAGGCATCATATTGAAAAAAGCATAGCGTTATTGTTAATAAGCGACCACATTATTTAGAGCCCACACTGTGTTTGAACTATAACAGGTTGAGGAATTAAGGAGTTGTCTCCATAACAAGCTGTTGTTGTTCCTAGGTACATTTAACCAACTCCTCTCTTCGGGTTCTGGCTGGGATGAATGTGATGCAGCCTCCATGCTGATAGATAGGCAGAGTGAGGCAGGCTGGATGACTTTGTAGGCCTGGGCTGCAGTGCGACTTTACCTGAGCTTTCGGCTTGCAGAAGTGATGACAGGCATTGCTGTAGACAAAGCCTCTGGCTCTTTTCTCGCTGCTGCTTCAATACATGCGGCCTCCCCAGCTGTTGGATCTTCTTGAGGTGTTGGGTACCAGACTTCACAATTGTCGGTACAGTCAGATGCCTTTCAGCTGCAATATCCTGCAGCTCAGAGAAAACAGGTTGCGGCACCAGGTCAGAGGTTTTCTGGTCAGTGATCGAGGCAGGGCAAACTTCTATAACCATCGTTGGAGGTATGGGGCAGATGCTCTCTTCCTTACCATAGCTAGAGGCATGCTGGGGTTGAAAAGCCTCATCTAGCATAGCGCAAAACTTTTGCTCAAAGTCCAACAGGATCTGCTGAAGTGCGCACTGGAATTCTTCCATTGTCCAGTTAGACAGAAATATAACCAGCGTTAAAAATCTGGTTTGTTAACCCAGAGTCAGAAACTCCGGGGGGGGGTTAAAGATGCGGGCAGCCCCAACAACACTAGGGATAAAGCACTCAATGTAAGCCTCGTGGCCCGACTCTGTGCAGTTAAGCTGAAGAACATGGGCAGGTCCGGTTTTGTATTATGACCTCTCAAACTTTTCCTGAGTCTCCCCAGTCTAGGTAACTTGGAACCATAAAGAATATTGAGTTAGATGTGGTAAATAGCCTTTTAGATTCTATCACAGTCTAAGAGCTCTCCAAAAACATGTCCTGCCGCGACAGCTATAGGCTCCGCTCCCCGTCTGTAGGCATTTTTAATGACTTGTTACACATGCCTAAAGACCCCCAGCATGAAAACAGCGTGTCTTTTTTTATTTTTTTTAAAGTGCTTTCCTTTTATACCCTCAAGACACATGGTTGTCTTTCGAATGGTGTCTTAGGGGTTTTCAGGCTATTAGGGAGCTAAGATCATAGAGTTTCAATATTAAAGCATTTAGCAGCCTGGCACTTCTGGGTTACTGGAGCATGGTGACTTCACCACACCCAACAACAGCCCAGCCATGAAGTGGTAGACTCCCCAAACTCACAGAGCATCTGAGTGCTGAAGCACGCAGCACATAACATTATCTGTTGCATCACTCACAATAAATCACTATCAGTATAAGAAATGTGCATCAGAAGCTTCAGGAAATGCATTTCCAAGGCCAAACAGCTCTACAAAAGACTCACAGCAACATGCACAATACCAAGCTTATGCTCGAGTGGTATCAAGCGTGACACAATGGACTTTGAAGCAGTGGAAACATTTTATCTGAAATAAGGAATAATTATTCACTATTTGGCAGTCAGATGGCAGAATCTGTGTGTGGCAGATGCCAGTAGAAGGCCACCTACCCAAATGCATAGTGCCCACTGTACAGTTTGGTAGAGGAGGGATACAAGTCTGTGGATTTTTCAGGGTTTGAGCTAGCCCCCTTAGCTTTAGTTAAAGGGACAGTAAACCTTAAAAATAATGTTATATAATTCTGCACTATGTGCAGAATTATATAACATTATTTTTAAAGTTTACTGACACTTTAAGGTTCATCTTAATGTTACAGGTTACAAATACATTTTAGACATTTAGGTGCTTCCATATTTGTGGCAATAGCCTTTCCAGAAGAGTGGAGGCTGTTATAGTAGCAATGGGTGGGCCAACTACATATTAATGACCAGAATTTTGAAATGGGATGTCAAACAAGTTCATAACAGTGTGATGGCCATATAGTGAATTTATTTCTAAAAATGTGTTTCAACATAAAATATCCATCTCATTTATCTCATCTCATGTTGGTTAAAATACATATTCATAAAATAATTGTTAATTTAGAAGATGTATACAAGATCTATTAGTATAAAAAATAGCAAGACAAAGAATATTTTCAGTGACAGCAGGTGTATGTGATGAGAAGCCCGAATGCCCTTGACAAAAACAAATAGTTATAACGTTCAGACCATGCTAGATGTATGTCTGTAGGACCTCTCACACCAAGACATCTAACTTGACAGGATTTTAGTATCATTTTTAATATACTGTAAACAAGTATAGACTTAATTAAAATTAATTTTTTTAATCAAATTTGTTTTTCTCAAACAGCACACACAACAGTGAGCAGAACCTTTGTTAACAAGAAAATAGGTCATGAAATTTTGCTAACATACCTTGTCATTGTTGCTAATGTACAAAATGTGTCAATGGCCTGTTCTGTCTGTTAGAAAGATCAGTTGTGTTCTGAATTCCTGTATATAACTAGACAGAATCTTGGATATAAAGCAGTTTTATAATGCATTTATCATCTGCTGGATTTCCAGCCCTTCAGTAACATGTTTCTACGGCAAACTCTTTGTTTGGACTAGAAATACAATCGCAAAACCAAGTTACAATATAAAAGGGCAACATGCGCTTAATCATTGCTTTTGTGCTTTACTTTTACATTGTGTAATGATGCACAAGATGCTTTTTCCAGTACAATGAGTTTTGCTATTTGGTGGTCGTTTATGTGCAAAATGGCTAAGCAATAGTAAGAGAAATACTCACTAACTGTATTTTCAGTATGACCCGTTATTTAACAGGGAAAAATACAAAAGTTAATAATATCAATTTTATTTTCTCTTTGACTTTTTTATAGTTTTCATAAATAAGTGAAATGTTTACATTCATATGCCACTGTTCATAATAAATATGCAGTTTTAATAACACATCAATGAAACTGTTACATTCTTCTGTTTAATAGAAAAAAGACATCAAAACGACAAAGATATTTTAATTAGATCAATAATGTTTTTCAATTTTGAATTTTTATTTTTATTTTACTTAGGCTTCAGAAAGTTTACATTTATTTTTCAGATAGCATATTTAATTACAAGGTTCCACACTTCCCACTAACTCATATGTTGAATATATTAATAGGCCACTTATAGTTAAATGGAAATATTTGTAGGTAAAGGAATGAGGGACCAAGAAAGATGCCCTGAAGGGTAGTCTTTAGGTTTGTAGAGCTCCCAAACATCACAAATTCTGAGGGACAGTCCCTGTTTGAGAACCATCTCCCTCCTGCCACGCCTTTCCTATAAATGTCCTAGTCTCACAAACTAAAAGTTGGTACTGCCCAGCTAGACCCCAACCAACCTGATCCTGTCCACAACAATCACAGCAAACCTGATTCTGCCCACACCACACTGTAACTCCACACCTTGCTATCTGCAACTCTGTGCATGACTCATCCTGACTACAGCCCTCCAATCCTAAATAGTAATAGTAGACTGGAAATGTTGAGCAATAAGGATAGGCCTGTCCTATATAGATAAGACTGCCTGTCTACCCCCTTGCTATTCAAAGTACATAAGAAGAGGGAGAGAAAGAGCATTAGCTAAATAAGAACAGCCTAGGAAAGCTACTACTTTTACTATTTGCAACATACAAAACTCATATTTTCTCAATATCTCTCTGAATAATGTGACTTTCTCAGTATGTTCATGCATTAAGCTTGTGGTATGTATTCTGTAAAAATCATTCATTTGTAGCATGTTTATATAGAATTATGTATTTTTAATTTGAGTGATAAGCTTGATAAAATATGTTCCAGTGTGACCTTAATTTGAAAACATCACAATATACAGATGCACATGTTCTGTTGCCTTTAAAGGGACTGCCAATGTGCCTATGAATTTAAAAGGTTACACTGACTTTAATTTAAAATCTGATATATACTGTACATTTGCACATTTATTTCATATTTCTGTATATTTCTTTATTTTACTGATGTATAAAAATGTGAATAAATTGGAGGAACATAAACATATAAACGTACTGATGTATTATACATTTTAAATTATAAATAGTTTGTGACTTTCCTTTTATCGCTTTTCTTATTGTAGATCATAATTCTTACATGCTAAGAGACATTTATCTAAAACATTTGTTGTATAAATATGTAAGTCATCATTTAAAATATAAATATTTTTTATGTTTCAAATAAATAACTTGAAAAATAGCAGACTGTACAGACATCACCTCAGAAAAATCCTGGTAGATCAGACTCTAGATCTGAAAGAATGTAAGAGAGAACTTGTAAAGTGCTGTATCTTTTTGGTAGAATATTGAAGAAAATAAAATGATACAACATATTGATTTAAAGATAGCTAACTTGTCAGAAGTTATATTGGGAGATTAATGGGTAAGGCAACTTCCATCTACGATAGTAGAGGATTAAGGGGAGCGTTTAGAATTCTGTTTTTTAATATACTAAGCCAACCAAATTGATTTAGTTTGGAGACTTTGAGTAAAACCAAAAAGGAAGATTCAGTAAAATTATATCTTAAAGAAATGATATACAGCATTGCTGATAGATTGTGTCATATTCAATCATCTGTATTTTTACACAATCCACCTTGAAACATGGCTAGACAGATATTCCTTAGAATGTTTTGTTAGAAATTGTACTGTATTATTTTATTATTGTTTCATACATTATTCTGTTTAAAGGGAAAGACATTAAACATCTACCCATTCTACTTGTTTTTGAATATCATATAGCCTATTTTAAATTTGATTTAAGTTACATTTCTGCCCATAATATTATTGTTGTATAATGAAATGATGAAACTTATTGTTGTTCTATATCCATGGGTTTACTTACAGCCCTAATTGACTTTTAAAGTATTTCTTTTTATGTTTGTGCTTAGTGGATTATTAAAATAAATTCTGGAACAAAAACAAATGATTTTGAAATATGAAAACATATACTTTGAAAATACATCATAATGATTATCATCACAGTATGCTCTACGGGAAAGGAATGCATGATAGTTCTAAAAAGACCAGTGCAATTTAAGGCAGAGCAGCCAACTCCCTCACCATTATTTTTTTTTAATCGCATACCAAAATTACAAGTATAATGTACTAGTGTGAGTGACAAAAACATTTGTAACACCCTTAAGTCACTGTATATTGTAAATTGGTGAGGCATTAAGAAATAAATAATGAATGAACAAAATCACTTATCTTGGTTATTCACAGTTTAAATTGATTGATACATGATCTATATAGCAGATACAATGGGACATAAAGTGCAAAAAAAGGAAATTTCTCTACAATGTTACAGTATTATATTACTGTTCTATTACTTGCCTATGCCTAAGCATTTATCTTCTGTAAAGGTGCACTACTGCAAGCTAGCTGGCATATCTGGTGAGGCAATGGCAACAGACATTTATATGTAGCCACCAGGCACCAGTAGTGCATTGCTACTCCTGAGTCTACTTAGGTAGTAAAATTAATACGTCTATTTAAAATTACATGCTGTATCTAAAACGTGAAAGTTTAGTTTTAACTATAAATTAGTGCATTACAATATACTATGGATTTGACTAATAAGCCGAGGAGTCAGTGTGTGTGTTTGTATATGTGTGTGTATGTCCATGTTTGTGTGGTACGTGTGTGTGTGTGTATGTATATGTGTTTTTATGTGTGTGTGTGTATGTATGTATATGTTTCTGCATGTGTATGTGTGTTTGTATGTATATGTGTTTGTATGTGTGTGTATAAGTGTTTGTATGTGTATATACTGTATGTATATATATATATATATATATATATATACTGTATATACACGTGTGTGTAATGTGTGAGTAAGTGTGTGCGCATATATACATATACATATATATTTATAGGTGTGTGTATGTATGTATATGTTTCTGCATGTGTATGTGTGTTTGTATGTATATGTGTTTGTATGTGTGTGTATAAGTGTTTGTATGTGTATATACTGTGTATATATATATATATATATATACACGTGTGTGTAATGTATGAGTAAGTGTGTGTGCATATATACATATATACTTGTATGTGTGTGTGTGTGTATTGTTAGTATGTTGTTTAATGGTTGATTCACACTTATAGTGACAGTCTATTTGAAAACTATTTAAAAAGATAGGTAATTTCTTTATTAGCAGTAGGGAAACAGGAAGGCGCCAATAGGGTAATAACGCTAAAACCCTGAGAAACAAGTATGTAAGGAGGATACTGATACTCACAAGCCGAGCGGCACTAAGACGTGCCTAGCAACGCAGGCCGGGACCTCAACGTCACCCGGAAGACTCACAAAGGCAGCAGCTGATCCTCAAGCTGGACCAGGTTCCGTATGGCCAATCAGGATCACTGGATACTCACACACCCTTCTCTTCATATGCCAATATCCGTACACTGGCAGAGGGACAGGTGAATAGTGATAAACAATATTTAAAGCTCCCAATTGCCGAAAGCCATATAACACAGTCCACTGCTGGAAAGAGGAGGGAGCAAACTCCAGCAAAGTAAATTAAAACAATTTTTATTAAAATGTTTTAAAAACAAAGCATCAAAGCAACGCGTTTCTCGGCTACACAGAGCCAATTCATCAGGCATAACAGCCTGATGAAACGGCTCTGTGTAGCCGAGAAACGCGTTGCTTTGATGCTTTGTTTTTAAAACATTTTAATAAAAATTGTTTTAATTTACTTTATTTTACAATAAAATTAAATAAATTAAATTAACAAAATTAACAAAATACAATTATCTAAATTACAAAAAAAATAATATCCGTACACTGGCAGAGGGACAGGTGAATAGTGATAAACAGTATTTAAAGCTCCCAATTGCCGAAAGCCATATAACACAGTCCACTGCTGGAAAGAGGAGGGAGCAAACTCCAGCAAAGTAAATTAAAACAATTTTTATTAAAATGTTTTAAAAACAAAGCATCAAAGCAACGCGTTTCTCAGCTACACAGAGCCGTTTCATCAGGCATAACAGCCTGATGAAACGGTTCTGTGTAGCCGAGAAACGCGTTGCTTTGATGCTTTGTTTTTAAAACATTTTAATAAAAAATTTTTAATTTACTTTATTTTACAATAAAATTAAATAAATTAAATTAACAAAATTAACAAAATACAATTATCTAAATTACAAAAAAAATAAACACTAAATTACACAAAATAAAAAAAGAAATGATCAAACATAAAAACTAATTGCTCCTAATTTAATAGCCCTATCAAAATAAAAAAGCAACCCCAAAATAAAAAAAAAAACCCTAGCCTACACTAAACTGCCAATGGCCCTTAAAATGGCCTTTTGCCGGACATTGCCCCAAAGAAATCAGCTCTTTTACCTGTAAAAAAAACAACAACCCCCAAACAGTAAAACCCACCACCCACACAACCAAACCCCCCAAATAAAACCCTATCTAAATAAACCTAAGCTCCCCATTGCCCTGAAAAGGGCATTTGGATGGGCATTGCCCTTAAAAGGGCATTTAGCTCTTTTACATTGCCCAAAACCCTAGGCTAAAAATAAAACCCACCCAATAAACCCTTAAAAAAACCTACCACTAACCCCCGACGATCCACTTAGAGGTTTTTGAAGACCGGACATCCATCCTCATCAAGGTGGCAGAAGTCTTCATCGAAACGGGCAGAAGTCCTCCTCGAAGCCGGCTGAAGAATGAAGTTTCCCTTTAAATTATGTCATCCAAGATGGCGTCCCTTACATTCCGATTGACTGATAGAATTCTATCAGCCAATAGGAATTAAGGGGGGAAATCCTATTGGCTGTTGCAATCAGCCAATAGGATTGAGCTTTCATCCTATTGGCTTATCCAATCAGCCAATAGGATTGAGCTTGCATTCTATTGGCTGATTGGAATAGCCAATAGAATGCAAATTCAATCCTATTGGCTGATTGGATCAGCCAATAGGATACAAGCTCAATCCTATTGGCTGATTGCAACAGCCAATAGGATTTCCCCCCCTTAATTCCTATTGGCTGATAGAATTCTATCAGCCAATCGGAATGTAAGGGACGCCATCTTGGCCATTAAAGGGAAACTTCATTCTTCAGCAACCATCATAAGAAGAGGATGCTCCGCACCGGCCAGATGTCTTGAAGATGGACCTGCTCTGCGCCGGATGGATAAAGATAGAAGATGCCGTCTGGATGAAGACTTCTGCTGGCTTCGAGGAGGACTTCTGCCCACTTGGATGAAGACTTCTGCCGGCTTCGATGAGGACTTCTGCTGCCTGGATAAGGATGGATGTCCGGTCTTCAAAAACTGTAAGTGGATCATCGGGGGTTAGTGTTAGGTTTTTTTAAGGGTTTATTGGGTGGGTTTTAGTTTTTAGACTATGGTTTTGGGCAATGTAAAAGAGCTAAATGCCCTTTTAAGGGCAATGCCCATCCGAATGCCCTTTTCAGGGCAAAGGGGAGCTTAGGTTTATTTAGATAGGGTTTTACTTGGGGGGTTTGGTTGTGTGGGTGTTGGGTTTTACTGTTGGGGGTTGTTTGTATTTTTTTTACTTGTAAAAGAGCTGATTTATTCGGGGCAATGCCCCGCAAAAGGCCCTTTTAAAGGCCATTGGCAGTTTAGTGTAGGCTAGGGTTTTTTTTTATTTTGGGGGCTTTTTTATTTTGATAGGGCTATTAGATTAGGAGTAATTCGTTTTTATTTTTGATAATTTCTTTTTTTTTTTGTAATTTAGTGTTTATTTTTTTCTTGTAATTTAGATAATTGTATTTTGTTAATTTAATTTATTTAATTTTAATGTAATATTAGGTGTTAGTGTAACTCAGGTTAGGTTTTATTTTACAGGTAAATTTGTATTTCTTTTAACTAGGTAGCTAGTAAATAGTTAATAACTATTTACTAACTAGTCTACCTAGTTAAAATAAATACAAACTTACCTGTGAAATAAAAATAACACCTAAGCTAACTACAATGTAACTATTCGTTATATTGTAGCTAGCTTAGGGTTTATTTTACAGGTAAGTAAGTATTTATTTTTAAATAGGAATTATTTAGTTATTAATAGTAAGTTTTATTTAGAATTATTTTAATTATGTTAAAGTTAGGGGGTGTTAGGGTTACGTTAGGGTTAGGGTTAGACTTAGAGTTAGGTTTAGGGGTTAATATATTTATTTAGTGTTAGTGATGTGGGAGGCCAGAGGTTTAGGGGTTAATAACTTTAGTATAGTGGTGGCGGCGACATTGGGGGCGGCAGATTAGGGGTTAATAAGTATAGGTATGTGGCGGCGACATTGAGGGCGACAGATTAGGGGTTAATAAGTCTAGGTAGGTGGCGGCGACATTGGGGGCAGCAGATTAGGGGTTAATAAGTGTAGGTAGGTGTCGGAGATGTCGGGAGGCAGATTAGGGGTTAATAAGTGTAATGTAGGTGTCAGCGATGTTGGGGGCGGAAGATTAGGGGTGTTTAGATTTCGGGGTTTATGTTAGGGTGTTAGGTTTCAACATACATTTTTTTCCCCATAGACATCAATAGGGCTGCGTTATGGAGCTTTACGCTCCGCGATTGCAGGTGTTAGGCTTTTTTTTAGTCGTGTTAAAACACTGCTTGTATTTGGGTGAGGTATAGAGCTCAACCCAACCATATCGCCCGCACAACCCGTTTTTTTTTGCAAACCTGTAATAGCAGCGCTATGAAAGGTGAGCGGTGAAAATAACTTGCAAGTTATTAGTGAGCCAGCCATAACGCAAAACTCGTAATCTGGCTGGGTGTTATCTATTTTGTTTAACAATAAAAAAATCAAGTTGACGGTCCATTTAAGGATATTTAAAGAGCACTACCAACCAACCTGTCTGTAACACCAATTTTAGCTCATTTAATTACAAAAATATATTATTAAAAATGTAATCATTTTGTATATTGAATCTCTTACGGCTAGATTTGGAGTTTTGTCGGTAAGGACCCGCGTAGCTAACGCCGGCTTTTTTCTGGCCGCACCATAAAAATAACTCTGGTATTGAGAGTCCACATAAAGGCTGCGTTAGGCTCCAAAAAAGGAACGTAGAGCATTTTTAACGCAACTTCAACTCTCGATACCAGAGTTGCTTACGGACGCGGCCAGCCTCAAAAACGTGCTTGTGCACGATTCCCCCATAGGAAACAATGGGGCTGTTTGAGCTGAAAAAAACCTAACACTTGCAAAAAAGCCGCGTTCAGCTCTTAACGCAGCCCCATTGTTTGCTATGCGTAAACACTTCCTACGTCTGCACCTAACACCCTAACATGTACCCCGAGTCTAAACACCCCAAACCTTACACTTATTAACCCCTATTTTGCTGCCCCCACTATCGCTGACCCCTGATTGGCTGATCGGAACAGCCAATAGAATGCGAGCTCAATCTGATTGGCTGATTGGATCAGCCAATCGGATTGAACTTGATTCTGATTGGCTGATTCCATCAGCCAATCAGAATATTCCTACCTTACTTCCGATTGGCTGATAGAATCCTATCAGCCAATCGGAATTCGAGGGACGCCATCTTGGATGACGTCCCTTAAAGGAACCGTCATTCTTCAGTTGGACGTCGCCGGAAGAAGATGGGTCCACGGTGGAGGTCTTCAGGATGGAGCCGGTCATCATCGGATGAAGATAGAAGATGCCGCTTGGATCAAGATGGTTGCCGGTCCGGATCGCCTCTTCTTCCCGGATAGGATGAAGACTTTGGAGCCTCTTCTGGACCTCTTCAGCCACCGGATGATGGATCGCCAGCCCCCGCTTGGGTTGGATGAAGATTTTGGAGCCAGGACGGATCGGTGATACCTGGTGAGGTGAAGACAAGGTAGGATGATCTTCAGGGGCTTAGTGTTAGGTTTATTTAAGGGGGGTTTGGGTTAGATTAGGGGTATGTGGGTGGTGGGTTGTAATGTTGGGGGGGGGGTATTGTATGGTTTTTTTTTTACAGGCAAAAGAGCTGAACTTCTTGGGGCATGCCCCGCAAAGGGCCCTGTTCAGGGCTGGTAAGGTAAAAGAGCTTTGAACTTTATTAATTTAGAATAGGGTAGGGCATTTTTTATTTTGGGGGTCTTTGTTATTTTATTAGGGGGCTTAGAGTAGGTGTAATTAGTTTAAAATTGTTGTAATATTTTTCTTATGTTTGTAGATATTTTTTTATTTTTTGTAACTTAGTTCTTTTTTATTTTTTGTACTTTAGTTAGTTTATTTCATTGTAGTTATTTGTAGATATTGTATTTAATTAATTTATTGATAGTGTAGTGTTAGGTTTAATTGTAGGTAATTGTAGGTATTTTATTTAATTAATTTAATGATAGTATAGTGTTAGGTTTAATTGTAACTTAGGTTAGGATTTATTTTACAGGTAATGTTGTAATTATTTTAACTAGGTAACTATTAAATAGTTCTTAACTATTTAATAGCTATTATACCTGGTTAAAATAAATACAAAGTTACCTGTAAAACAAATATTAATCCTAATATAGCTATAATATAATTATAATTTATATTGTAGCTATATTAGGATTTATTTTACAGGTAAGTATTTATCTTTAAATAGGAATAATTTATTTAATTAGAGTTAATTTATTTTGTTAGATTAAAATTATATTTAACTTAGGGGGGTGTTAGTGTTAGGGTTAGACTTAGCTTTAGGGGTTAATACATTTATTAGAATAGCGGTGAGCTCCGGTCGGCAGATTAGGGGTTAATAATTGAAGTTAGGTGTCGGCGATGTTAGGGAGGGCAGATTAGGGGTTAATATTATTTATTATAGGCTTAGTGAGGCGGATTAGGGGTTAATAACTTTATTATAGTTAGCGCTCAGGTCCGGTCGGCAGATTAGGGGTAAATAAGTGTAGGCAGGTGGAGGCGACGTTGTGGGGAGCAGATTAGGGGTTAATAAATATAATATAGGGGTCGGCGGTGTTAGGGGCAGCAGATTAGGGGTACATAGCTATAATGTAGGTGGCGGCGCTTTGCGGTCAGCAGATTATGGGTTAATTATTGTAGGTAGCTGGCGGCGACATTGTGGGGGGCAGATTAGGGGTTAATAAATATAATACAGGGGTCGGCGGTGTTAGGGGCAGCAGATTAGGGGTACATAAGTATAACGTAGGTGGCGGTCAGCAGATTAGGGGTTAAAAATTTTTAATCGAGTGGCGGCGATGTGGGGGGACCTCGGTTTAGGGGTACATAGGTAGTTTATGGGTGTTAGTGTACTTTAGGGCACAGTAGTTAAGAGCTTTATGAACCGGCGTTAGCCCAGAAAGCTCTTAACTACTGACTTTTTTCTGCGGCTGGAGTTTTGTCGTTAGAATTCTAACGCTCACTTCAGACACGACTCTAAATACCGGAGTTAGAAAAATCCCATTGAAAAGATAGGAAACGCAATTGACGTAAGGGGATCTGCGGTATGGAAAAGTTGCGGCTGAAAAGTGAGCGTTAGACCCTTTTTTGAGTGACTCCAAATACCGGAGTTAGCCTAAAACCAGCGTTAGGAGCCTCTAACGCTGGTTTTCACGGCTACCGCCAAACTCCAAATCTAGGCCTTAATTTTTCTTATTTACTAAATATCAACCTTTTCAAGCATTTAAAAATACAGTTTCAGCGCTTTTAAATATCCTTTGCCCCTTTCAAGAGAAACTTTATAGGCTAAACAATTCCATTTAACTACAAAATAATCACATTTGGGCACAGGGTTTATTTTAAGGAACTATCCTAAATGGCTCTTATTAGGATTAATTCATATTAAGTAGCGCATTTTCTAACATAGGGGTCTACCCTTTAGAAAATCTCCCCATATATTTCTGTTGTGATTTTCTGCAGAAAATCATTATATAAAATTTTCTAAAGGATTTTGATCAAGTATTTTGTGTATATGTGGATATACTTTAGATATTGTTATAATAGACCATGATAGCGTTTTAAGATGTGGGGGCCGATTTATTGAAGTGCAGATGGACATGATACGATGTAGCACATCATGTCCGCCGCACATCGATAAATGCCGACAGCATACACTGTCAGCATGTATCATAGCACAAGCAGTTCTGGTGAACTGCTTGTGCAATGCCGCCCCCTGCAGATTCGCCACCAATCGGCCACTAGCAGCGGGTGTCAATCAGCCCGATCGTATAGGATTGGGCGGATTGAAGACCGCAGCCTCAGAAGCAGCGGATCAGTTATGGAGCAGCAGTCTTTAGACCGCTGCTTCATAACTGCTGTTTCCGGCGATTCGGAGCTTGATATTTTGCCCCCAGAGTCTTCTCATGCAATCTGTGCTAAGGGAACAGCCAAAACAAAACTAAAACCTTCCATAAATCATGATGGACTTTTTTTTAACCATTACAAAACTTAACTTGCAAACAAATGTAAATGTAATATGAAAAAATCATAAGTATTTCAAATGATTCTCCCCTTTTCCTTTCAGTTGAAGATGTATCTCGAGCCACAAGGCTAGAATTATATACCCAGATGTTCCTGCTTTTGTGCTGATGATGACAAAAGCCAAAAAAGACTTACAGTAAGTAACAATATGTTTTGTGCTCCATCATTTAAATGTATGCATATTGCACAATGTTTAATATCCTTAACTGTTAAATAATTATGTCTTTTGTATGATCAGTTGTGGACAACATTAATAGGAAATGCCAAAAATAATGTACAGTGTCCTGAAAGTTTTATTAGATATTCAAAATCATTACTGGAAGCAGAGACATTTCCTTTAGAATGTTATGAGTTTTCCAAGTGCATTTTTCTATCTTTCGGAAACAGAAACACTATCTGTAAATATTTTTGTTCTTAAGTATATTTATACTTATAATGGTACATTTTTTTAGAAGATAATGAACATTCTACAATATCATTATATTGGTCAATAGCTATACTGAGAATAAAAGATTCAACAATTACATAATCTAATATATTCTGCCATGAACAAGATACACTTAACATTCATGTAGAACAAATAAAAAAAAAATAATTAATGTATCATTGGTCTAAGGTTTCTAATTTCTAGTGTGGTACCAAGGTAGGACAATTCAGATGGTAGGAACCAATGTGTATTAGCAGTTTAAAACATTCTATGGAAGGAATGCTGACCTTCAACTATCAAAGGTTAGCAATTAAATATTGTATTGAAATGGTAAGTTTCAATAGATGTGCATTAAGTTCTATGGGAAGCAACATTCAAAACTCATAATTCTATTTTATTTATTTTTTTAATCTTTGATTTATTGAAGTATATAAAGCAATATTATGACAAAGTGAGCCAGGTACAAATTAAAAAGGTGCATTAGATTGCTTCACATCTCAGTATATTACCAATCTTTACCTTTGCAAACATCCTATAATATAAAAGGCCAAGTGTGTTTGTCCGAAGCTGTCAAGCACAGTAGAGACAGCGCGAGGACAAACACACCTGGCCTTAGAGTGTACCTGATCTTCTGTCTACGTGTCCGCGCGTCCTTGCGAGCAAAAGAGAGAGGGGAGAGAGAGCAAAAGAGAGGGGGGAGGGAACAAAAGAGAGGGGAAAGAGAGCAAAAGAGAGGGGGGAGAGAGAGCAAAAGAGAGGGGGGGAGAGAGAGAGAGAAAGAGCAGAAGAGAGATGGAGAGAGAGAGAGCAAAAGAGAGAGGGAGAGAGAGAGAGCGCAAAAGAGAGGGGGAGAGAGAGAGCGCAAAAGAGAGAG